>NC_143024.1:332500-457500 GCF_057628025.1 Oncorhynchus mykiss | reverse complement strand
CGCGATCCACCGCATTAACCCATGGAATGGTGACTGAGAATATGGCAGAATATAAACAGTGTAGTTATTCTCTAAGCAAGGCAATCAAACAGGCGAAATGTCAGTATAGAGACAACGTGGAGTTGCAATTCAACGGCTCAGACACAAGATATATATGGCAGGGACTACAGGCAACTATGGACAACAAAAAGAAAACCAGCCACGTCACCTACACGGACGTCTTGCTTCCAGACAACCTAAACACCTTCTTTGCCCGCTTTGAGGATAATACAGTGGCACCGACGTGGCCTGCTACCAAGGACTGCGGTCTCCCCCTTCTCCATGTCCGACGTAAGTAAGACATATAAACTTTTGAATCCTCCCAAGGATGATGGCCCAGACGGCATCCCTATCCGCTTCTTCAGAGCATGCACAGTTCAGCTGGCTGTTGTAATTACGGACATATTCACTCTTTCCCTATTCCAGTCTGCTGTCCCCACATGTTTCAAGACGGCCACTATTGTTCCTGCACCCAAGAAGGCAAAAACAACTTAACTATGACTATCGTTAGCTAATGACTATCGTCCTGTAGCACTCACTTCTGTCATCATGAAGTGCTTTGAGAGATTAGTCATGGATCAAATCAACTCCACCTTACCTGCCACTCTAGACCTAGTTCAATTTGCATACCGCCCCAATAGGTCCACAGACAATGCACTGCACACTTTCTTATCCCATCTGGACAAGAGGCATACCTATGTAAAAATGCTGTTCATTGCCTACAGCTCAGCATTCAACATCATAGTAGCCTCCAAGCTTATCATTACGCTTGAAAACCTGGGTCTCAACTCCACCCTGCTCAATTAGTTCCTGGACTTTCTGACCGTCCGCCCCCAGGTGGTGAAGGTAAGAAACAACGTCTCCAATTCGCTGATCCTCAACACTGGGGCCCCACAAGGGTGGGTTCTCAGCCCCCTCCTGTACTCCCTGTTCACCCATGACTACATGCCTCCAACTCAATCATCAAGTTTACAGATGACACAACAGTGGTGGGCTTGATTACCAACAATGACAAGACAGCCTACAGGGAGGACGTGAGGGCACTTAACAACCTCTCACTCAACGTCAACAAGACAAAGGATATGATCGTGGACGTCAGGAAACAGCAGATGGAGCACCCCCCTATCCACATCGACAGGACAGCAGTGGAGAAGGTGGAAAGTTTTAAGTTCCTCATTGTACACATTACGGACAAACTGAAATGGTCCACCCACACAGAAAGTGTGGTGCTGAAGGTGCAGAAACGTGGCTTGTCACCTGACAAACCTTTACAGATGCACAATGGAGAGCATCCTGTCGGGCTGTATCACCGCCTGGTAGGACAACTGCTCTGCCCATAACCGTAAGGCTCTCCAGAGGGTAGTGAGGTCTGCACAACGCATCACCAGTGGCAAACTATCTGCCCTGCAGGATACCTACACCACCCAATGTCACAGGAAGGCCAAAATGATCATCAAGGACAACAACCACCCGAGCCACTGTCTGTTGACCCCACTATCATCCAGAAGGTGAGGTCAGTACAGGTGCATCAAAACAGGGACCGAGAGACTGAAAAACAGCTTCGATGTCAAGGACATCATACTGTTAAACAGCCATCACTAACACAGAGAGGCTGCTGCCTACATGCAGACTTGAAATCACCTTTAATAAAGGTGTCACTAGTCATTTTAATAATGTTTACATATCTTACATTACTCATCTCACATGTATATACTGTATTTTATACCATTTATTTCATCTTGCCTATGCCGCTTGGTCATCGCTCATCCATATATTTATATGTATGTATTCTTATTCCATCCCTTTAGATTGGTGTGTATTAGGTAGTTGTTGGGGAATTGTTAGATTACATTTGATATTACTGCACTGTCTGAACTAGAAGCACAAGCATTTCGCTACACTTGAATTATCTTCTGCTCACCATGTGTATGTAGCCAATTTTTTTTTATTTGAAGCATGATTAATCACTTCAAATAACACGTTTCCAAAGTCCAACGGCTGCAAGCTTTACACCATTCCAGCTGACGCTTGGAATTGTGCATGGTGATCTTAGGCTTGTGTGTGGCTGCTTGGCAATGGATACCCATTTCATGACGCTCTCACCGAACAGTTCTGCTGCTGATGTTGCTTCCAGTAGTTTCCAGGCAGTTTGGAACTCAGTTGTGAGTGTTGAAACCGAGGACAGACGATTTTTATACGCTACGGACTTTAGTCCCATTCTGTGAGCTTGTGTGGCTTCCCACTTCAGCGGTCCCGTTCTGTGAGCTTGTGTGTCTTCCCACTTCAGCGGTCGCGTTCTGTGAGCTTGTGTGGCTTCCCACTTCAGCGGTCGCGTTGTGTGAGCTTGTGTTGCTTCTCACTTCAGCGGTCCCGTTCTGTGAGCTTGTGTTGCTTCCCACTTCAGCCGTCCCGTTCTGTGAGCTTGTGTGTCTTCCCACTTCAGCGGTCCCGTTCTGTGAGCTTGTGTTGCTTCCCACTGCAGCGGTCCCGTTCTGTGAGCTTGTTTGGCTTCCCACTTCAGCGGTCCCGTTCTGTGAGCTTGTGTGTCTTCCCACTTCAGCCGTCCCGTTCTGTGAGCTTGTGTGTCTTCCCACTTCAGCGGTCCCGTTCTGTGAGCTTGTGTGGCTTCCCACTTCAGCGGTCCCGTTCTGTGAGCTTGTTTGGCTTCCCACTTCAGCGGTCCCGTTCTGTGAGCTTGTGTGTCTTCCCACTTCAGCCGTCCCGTTCTGTGAGCTTGTGTGTCTTCCCACTTCAGCGGTCGCGTTCTGTGAGCTTGTGTGGCTTCCCACTTCAGTGGTCCCGTTAGCTTATTTGGCCTATCACTTCAGCACTCGACGGTCCTGTTCTGTTCGCTTGTGTGGCCTGCCACTTCACGGCAGACCTGTCGTTACTCCTAGAAGTTTCCACTTCACAATAACAGCACTTACAGTTGACCAGGGCAGCTCTAGCAGGGCAGAAATTTTACAAACTGACTTGTTGGAAAGCTGGCGTCCTATGACGGTGCTATGTTGAAAGTCACTGAGTTCTTCAGTAAAGTCATCCATGTTTGTCTATGGAGATTGCATGGCCGTGTGCTCTATTTCATACACCTGTAAGCAACGGGTGTGGCTGAAATAGAACCCACTAATTAGAAGGGTATCCACATACTTTTGGCCATGTAGTTTACCTCTATCGGTCAATCTATAACACAGTCACCTAGCTTGACTTGATGTTACAGCTTCACAGGTTTTAATATGAGAGGAGGCCAGAGCTCACCAGACAGCTGATAGGCCCATGTGACAGAGGAGGAGAGATAAGTCCTGACATCACCAGACAGCTGATAGACCCATGTGTCATGCCCAGACCTTAGTTATATACAGTGCCTTGCGAAAGTATTCGGCTCCCTTGAACTTTGCGACCTTTTGCCACATTTCAGGCCTCAAACATAAAGATATAAAACTGTATTTTTTTGTGAAGAATCAACAACAAGTGGGACACAATCATGAAGTGGAACGACATTTATTGGATATTTCAAACGTTTTTAACAAATCAAAAACTGAAAAATTGGGCGTGCAAAATTATTCAGCCCCTTTACTTTCAGTGCAGCAAACTCTCTCCAGAAGTTCAGTGAGGATCTCTGAATGATCCAATGTTGACCTAAATGACTAATGATGATAAATACAATCCATCTGTGTGTAATCAAGTCTCCGTATAAATGCACCTGCACTGTGATAGTCTCAGAGGTCCGTTAAAAGCGCAGAGAGCATCATGAAGAACAAGGAACACACCAGGCAGGTCCGAGATACTGTTGTGAAGAAGTTTAAAGCCGGATTTGGATACACAAAGATTTCCCAAGCTTTAAACATCCCAAGGAGCACTGTGCAAGCGATAATATTGAAATGGAAGGAGTATCAGACCACTGCAAATCTACCAAGACCTGGCCGTCCCTCTAAACCTTCAACTCATACAAGGAGAAGACTGATCAGAGATGCAGCCAAGAGGCCCATGATCACTCTGGATGAACTGCAGAGATCTACAGCTGAGGTGGGAGACTCTGTCCATAGGACAACAATCAGTCGTATATTGCACAAATCTGGCCTTTATGGAAGAGTGGCAAGAAGAAAGCCATTTCTTAAAGATATCCATAAAAAGTGTTGTTTAAAGTTTGCCACAAGCCACCTGGGAGACACACCAAACATGTGGAAGAAGGTGCTCTGGTCAGATGAAACCAAAATTGAACTTTTTGTCAAGAATGCAAAACGTTATGTTTGGCGTAAAAGCAACACAGCTCATCACACTGAACACACCATCCCCACTGTCAAACGGTGTCAAATGGTGGTGGCAGTATCATGGTTTGGGCCTGCTTTTCTTCAGCAGGGACAGGGAAGATGGTTAAAATTGATGGGAAGATGGATGGAGCCAAATACAGGACCATTCTGGAAGAAACCCTGATGGAGTCTGCAAAAGACCTGAAACTGGGACGGAGATTTGTCTTCCAACAAGACAATGATCCAAAACATAAAGCAAAATCTACAATAGAATGGTTCAAAAATAAACATATCCAGGTGTTAGAATGGCCAAGTCAAAGTCCAGACCTGAATCCAATCGAGAATCTGTGGAAAGAACTGAAAACTGCTGTTCACAAATGCTCTCCATCCAACCTCACTGAGCTCGAGCTGTTTTGCAAGGAGGAATGGGAAAAAATGTCAGTCTCTCGATGTGCAAAACTGATAGAGACATACCCCAAGCGACTTACAGCTGTAATCGCAGCAAAAGGTGTCGCTACAAAGTATTAATTAAGGGGGCTGAATAATTTTGCACGCCCAATTTTTCAGTTTTTGATTTGTTAAAAAAGTTTGAAGTATCCAATAAATGTCGTTCCAATTCATGATTGTGTCCCACTTGTTGTTGATTCTTCACAAAAAAATACAGTTTTATATCTTTATGTTTGAAGCCTGAAATGTGGCAAAAGGTCGCAAAGTTCAAGGGGGCCGAATACTTTCGCAAGGCACTGTATGTTTTATGTATTCATTTGGTCAGGTCAGGGTGTGATAAGGGTGGGTATGTGTGTTTTTGTCCTGTCTAGGGGTTTTGTATATCTATGGGGTTTTTGTATGTCTAGGTAATGTAGGTCTATGGTGCCTGAATTGTTTCCCAATCAGAGGCAGCTGTTTATCGTTGTCTCTGATTGGGGATTCCTATTTAGGTTGCCATTTCCATTTTTTTGTGGGTTATTGTCTATGTGTAGTTGCATGTCAGCTCTTGTTGAAATTAGCAGTACGGTCGTTTTGTTATTTTGTAAGTTAGTTTGTTTAGTGTTCTTCGTTTATTAAAGAGGAATGTATTCCTATCACGCTGCGCCTTGGTCTCCTCGTTATGATGAACGTGACAGAATAAGACAGAGGAGGAGAGAGAGAAGTCCTGACATCACCAGACAGCTGATAGGCCCATGTGACAGAGGGGGAGAGAGAAGTCATGACATCACCAGACAGCTGATAGGCCCATGTGACAGAGGGGGAGAGAGAAGTCCTGACATCACCAGACAGCTGATAGGCCCATGTGACAGAGGGGGAGAGAGAAGTCCTGACATCACCAGACAGCTGATAGGCCCATGTGACAGAGGGGGAGAGAGAAGTCCTGACATCACCAGACAGCTGATAGCTCCATGGGACAGAGGAGAAGAGAGGAGAGAGGTCCTGAGATAACCAGACAGCTGATAGCTCCATGTGACAGAGGAGGAGAGAGGAGAGGGAAGTCCTGAGATAACCAGACAGCTGATAGCTCCATGGGACAGAGGAGGAGAGAGGAGAGAGAAGTCCTGAGATAACCAGACAGCTGATAGCTCCATGGGACAGAGGAGGAGAGAGGAGAGAGAAGTCCCGAGATAACCAGACAGCTGATAGCTCCATGGGACAGAGGAGAAGAGAGGAGAGAGAAGTCCCGAGATAACCAGACAGCTGATAGCTCCATGGGACAGCGGAGGAGAGAGGAGAGAGAAGTCCTGAGATAACCAGACAGCTGATAGCTCCATGGGACAGAGGAGGAGAGAGGAGAGAGAAGTCCTGAGATAACCAGACAGCTGATAGCTCCATGGGACAGAGGAGAAGCGAGGAGAGAGAAGTCCTGAGATAACCAGACAGCTGATAGCTCCATGGGACAGAGGAGGAGAGAGGAGAGAGAAGTCCTGAGATAACCAGACAGCTGATAGCTCCATGGGACAGAGGAGGAGAGAGGAGAGAGAAGTCCCGAGATAACCAGACAGCTGATAGCTCCATGGGACAGAGGAGAAGAGAGGAGAGAGAAGTCCCGAGATAACCAGACAGCTGATAGCTCCATGGGACAGCGGAGGAGAGAGGAGAGAGAAGTCCTGAGATAATCAGACAGCTGATAGCTCCATGGGACAGAGGAGAAGAGAGGAGAGAGAAGTCTTGAGATAACAGGACAGCTGATAGCTCCATGGGACAGAGGAGGAGAGAGGAGAGAGAAGTCCTGAGATAACCAGACAGCTGATAGCTCCATGGGACAGAGGAGAAGCGAGGAGAGAGATGTCCTGAGATAAACAGAAAGCTGATAGCTCCATTGGACAGAGGAGAAGAGAGGAGAGAGAAGTCCTGAGATAACCAGACAGCTGATAGCTCCATGTGACAGAGGAGGAGAGAGGAGGACGTAAAGTGGAGACGACACTTTCCATTAAAACCTTGTCTCATAGAATAATCATTTTCAGAGGGAGGCTGGGTAAATTGTGATTTAAGAAGTGTAATGACATGTAATAATGTTCTGTCAGTGTGTCAGTTAGTAGATGTTAGAGAGGAGAGGAGAGGAGAGGAGAGGAGAGGAGAGGAGAGGAGAGGAGAGGAGAGGAGAGGAGAGGAGAGGAGAGGAGAGGAGAGGAGAGGAGGAGCAGGGAAGGATAGGAGGAGAGGAGAGGAGGACAGGAGGAGGGGAGGGGAGGGGAGGGGAGGGGAGGGGAGGAGAGAAGCAGGGGATGTCTCACCAGGCAGTGGCGAACTGGGATGTGTGGAGAAATTCTAACATATCAAAGCATTATCAGATGCATTAGTCTGGAAAAAGGTGTAGAAATTAGATTGAGAATGTCTTTAAACCTGCCTTGTCACTCATTTGATTTTCCTTCTCATTACTCCAGCCGTGTGGGTAAGGGTTGCTGGTAGTCTCCATGGTAAGCAGGAAAATATTTATCAACCAGGAAATTGCCCTTCTTGAAAACCATCTCCCTTAATCCTCCTGGAGCCTGCCAAGTTAATGTGCAGCATCCATATCATAACAGAGACAGAGCCTGGTTCCCCTGTAACATCCATATCATAACAGAGACAGAGCCTGGTTCCCCTGTAACATCCATATCATAACAGAGACAGAGCCTGGTTCCCCTGTAACATCCATATCATAACAGAGACAGGGCCTGGTTCCCCTGTAACATCCATATCATAACAGAGACAGAGCCTGGTTCCCCTGTAACATCCATATCATAACAGAGACAGGGCCTGGTTCCCCTGTAACATCCATATCATAACAGAGCCTGGTTCCCCTGTAACATCCATATCATAACAGAGACAGAGCCTGGTTCCCCTGTAACATCCATATCATAACAGAGACAGAGCCTGGTTCCGCTGTAACATCCATATCATAACAGAGACAGAGCCTGGTTCCCTGTAACATCCATATCATAACAGAGACAGAGCCTGGTTCCCCTGTAACATCCATATCATAACAGAGCCTGGTTCCCCTGTAACATTCATATCATAACAGAGACAGAGCCTGGTTCCCCTGTAACATCCATATCATAACAGAGCCTGGTTCCCCTGTAACATCCATATCATAACAGAGACAGAGCCTGGTTCCCCTGCAGCATCCATATCATAACAGAGCCTGGTTCCCCTGTAACATCCATATCATAACAGAGACAGAGCCTGGTTCCCCTGTAACATCCATATCATAACAGAGACAGAGCCTGGTTCCCCTGCAGCATCCATATCATAACAGAGCCTGGTTCCCCTGTAACATCCATATCATAACAGAGACAGAGCCTGGTTCCCCTGTAACATCCATATCATAACAGAGACAGAGCCTGGTTCCCCTGTAACATCCATATCATAACAGAGCCTTGTTCCCCTGTAACATCCATATCCTACCAGAGACAGAGCCTGGTTCCCCTGTAACATCCATATCATAACAGAGACAGGGCCTGGTTCCCCTGTAACATCCATATCATAACAGAGACAGAGCCTGGTTCCCCTGTAACATCCATATCATAACAGAGACAGGGCCTGGTTCCCCTGTAACATCCATATCATAACAGAGACAGGGCCTGGTTCCCCTGTAACATCCATATCATAACAGAGCCTGGTTCCCCTGTAACATCCATATCATAACAGAGACAGAGCCTGGTTCCCCTGTAACATCCATATCATAACAGAGCCTGGTTCCCCTGTAACATCCATATCATAACAGAGCCTGGTTCCCCTGTAACATCCATATCATAACAGAGACAGAGCCTGGTTCCCCTGCAGCATCCATATCATAACAGAGCCTGGTTCCCCTGTAACATCCATATCATAACAGAGACAGGGCCTGGTTCCCCTGTAACATCCATATCATAACAGAGACAGAGCCTGGTTCCCTTGTAACATCCATATCATAACAGAGACAGGGCCTGGTTCCCCTGTAACATCCATATCATAACAGAGACAGAGCCTGGTTCCCTTGTAACATCCATATCATAACAGAGACAGGGCCTGGTTCCCCTGTAACATCCATATCATAACAGAGACAGAGCCTGGTTCCCCTGTAACATCCACATCATAACAGAGCCTGGTTCCCCTGTAACATCCATATCATAACAGAGACAGAGCCTGGTTCCCCTGTAACATCCATATCATAACAGAGACAGGGCCTGGTTCCCCTGTAACATCCATATCATAACAGAGACAGAGCCTGGTTCCCCTGTAACATCCATATCATAACAGAGACAGGGCCTGGTTCCCCTGTAACATCCATATCATAACAGAGCCTGGTTCCCCTGTAACATCCATATCATAACAGAGACAGAGCCTGGTTCCCCTGTAACATCCATATCATAACAGAGACAGAGCCTGGTTCCGCTGTAACATCCATATCATAACAGAGACAGAGCCTGGTTCCCTGTAACATCCATATCATAACAGAGACAGAGCCTGGTTCCCCTGTAACATCCATATCATAACAGAGCCTGGTTCCCCTGTAACATTCATATCATAACAGAGACAGAGCCTGGTTCCCCTGTAACATCCATATCATAACAGAGCCTGGTTCCCCTGTAACATCCATATCATAACAGAGACAGAGCCTGGTTCCCCTGCAGCATCCATATCATAACAGAGCCTGGTTCCCCTGTAACATCCATATCATAACAGAGACAGAGCCTGGTTCCCCTGTAACATCCATATCATAACAGAGACAGAGCCTGGTTCCCCTGCAGCATCCATATCATAACAGAGCCTGGTTCCCCTGTAACATCCATATCATAACAGAGACAGAGCCTGGTTCCCCTGTAACATCCATATCATAACAGAGACAGAGCCTGGTTCCCCTGTAACATCCATATCATAACAGAGCCTTGTTCCCCTGTAACATCCATATCCTACCAGAGACAGAGCCTGGTTCCCCTGTAACATCCATATCATAACAGAGACAGGGCCTGGTTCCCCTGTAACATCCATATCATAACAGAGACAGAGCCTGGTTCCCCTGTAACATCCATATCATAACAGAGACAGGGCCTGGTTCCCCTGTAACATCCATATCATAACAGAGCCTGGTTCCCCTGTAACATCCATATCATAACAGAGACAGAGCCTGGTTCCCCTGTAACATCCATATCATAACAGAGCCTGGTTCCCCTGTAACATCCATATCATAACAGAGCCTGGTTCCCCTGTAACATCCATATCATAACAGAGACAGAGCCTGGTTCCCCTGCAGCATCCATATCATAACAGAGCCTGGTTCCCCTGTAACATCCATATCATAACAGAGACAGGGCCTGGTTCCCCTGTAACATCCATATCATAACAGAGACAGAGCCTGGTTCCCTTGTAACATCCATATCATAACAGAGACAGGGCCTGGTTCCCCTGTAACATCCATATCATAACAGAGACAGAGCCTGGTTCCCTTGTAACATCCATATCATAACAGAGACAGGGCCTGGTTCCCCTGTAACATCCATATCATAACAGAGACAGAGCCTGGTTCCCCTGTAACATCCACATCATAACAGAGCCTGGTTCCCCTGTAACATCCATATCATAACAGAGACAGAGCCTGGTTCCCCTGTAACATCCATATCATAACAGAAACTGGTTCCCCTGCAGCATCCATATCATAACAGAGACAGAGCCTGGTTCCCCTGTAACATCCATATCATAACAGAGACAGAGCCTGGTTCCCCTGTAACATCCATATCATAACAGAGCCTTGTTCCCCTGCAGCATCCATATCATAACAGAGACAGAGCCTGGTTCCCCTGTAACATCCATATCATAACAGAGACAGGGCCTGGTTCCCCTGCAACATCCATATCATAACAGAGACAGAGCCTGGTTCCCCTGTAACATCCATATCATAACAGAGACAGAGCCTGGTTCCCCTGTAACATCCATATCGGAAAAGCTGACCACGACTCCACGACTCCATTTTGTTGATCCCTGCGTACAGACAGAAACTAAAACAAGAGGCTCCCACGCTGAGGTCTGTCCAACGCTGGTCCGACCAAGCTGACTCCACACTCCAAGACTGCTTCCATCACGTGGACTGGGACATGTTTCGTATTGCGTCAGACAACAACATTGACGAATACGCTGATTCGGTGTGCGAGTTCATTAGAACGTGCGTTGAAGATGTCGTTCCCATATCAACGATTAAAACATTCCCTAACCAGAAACCGTGGATTGATGGCAGCATTCGCGTGAAACTGAAAGCGTGAACCACTGCTTTTAATCAGGTCAAAGTGTCTGGTAACATGACCGAATACAAACAGGGCAGCTATTCCCTCCGCAAGGCTTTCAAACAAGCTAAGCGTCAGTACAGAGACAAGGTAGAATCTCAATTCAACGGCTCAGACACAAGAGGCATGTGGCAGGGTCTACAGTCAATCACGGACTACAGGAAGAAATCCAGCCCAGTCACGGACCAGGATGTCCTGCTCCCAGGCAGACTAAATAACTTTTTTTCCCGCTTTGAGGACAATACAGTGCCACTGACACGGCCTGCAACGAAAACTTGCGGTCTCTCCTTCACTGCAGCCGAGGTGAGTAAGACATTTAAACGTGTTAACCCTCGCAAGGCTGCAGGCCCAGACGGCATCCCCAGCCGCGCCCTCAGAGCATGCGCAGACCAGCTGGCCGGTGTGTTTACGGACATATTCAATCAATCCCTATACCAGTCTGCTGTTCCCACATGCTTCAAGAGGGCCACCATTGTTCCTGTTCCCAAGAAAGCTAAGGTAACTGAGCTAAACGACTACCGCCCCGTAGCACTCACTTCCGTCATCATGAAGTGCTTTGAGAGACTAGTCAAGGACCATATCACCTCCACCCTACCTGACACCCTAGACCCACTCCAATTTGCTTACCGCCCAAATAGGTCCACAGACGATGCAATCTCAACCACACTGCACACTGCCCTAACCCATCTGGACAAGAGGAATACCTATGTGAGAATGCTGTTCATTGACTACAGCTCGGCATTCAACACCATAGTACCCTCCAAGCTCGTCATCAAGCTCGAGACCCTGGGTCTCGACCCCGCCCTGTGCAACTGGGTACTGGACTTCCTGACGGGCCGCCCCCAGGTGGTGAGGGTAGGCAACAACATCTCCTCCCCGCTGATCCTCAACACTGGGGCCCCACAAGGGTGCGTTCTGAGCCCTCTCCTGTACTCCCTGTTCACCCACGACTGCGTGGCCACGCACGCCTCCAACTCAATCATCAAGTTTGCGGACGACACAACAGTGGTAGGCTTGATTACCAACAACGACGAGACGGTCTACAGGGAGGAGGTGAGGGCCCTCGGAGTGTGGGGTCAGGAAAATAACCTCACACTCAACGTCAACAAAACTAAGGAGATGATTGTGGACTTCAGGAAACAGCAGAGGGAACACCCCCCTATCCACATCGATGGAACAGTAGTGGAGAGGGTAGCAAGTTTTAAGTTCCTCGGCATACACATCACAGACAAACTGAATTGGTCCACTCACACAGACAGCATTGTGAAGAAGGCGCAGCAGCGCCTCTTCAACCTCAGGAGGCTGAAGAAATTCGGCTTGTCACCAAAAGCACTCACAAACTTCTACAGATGCACAATCGAGAGCATCCTGGCGGGCTGTATCACCGCCTGGTACGGCAACTGCTCCGCCCTCAACCGTAAAGCTCTCCAGAGGGTAGTGAGGTCTGCACAACGCATCACCGGGGGCAAACTACCTGCCCTCCAGGACACCTACACCACCCGATGTCACAGGAAGGCCATAAAGATCATCAAGGACATCAACCACCCGAGCCACTGCCTGTTCACCCCGCTATCATCCAGAAGGCGAGGTCAATACAGGTGCATCAAAGCTGGGACCGAGAGACTGAAAAACAGCTTCTATCTCAATCAATCAATCAAATTTATTTTATATAGCCCTTCGTACATCAGCTGATATCTCAAAGTGCTGTACAGAAACCCAGCCCAAAACCCCAAACAGCAAGCAATGCAGGTGAAGAAGCACGGTGGCTAGGAAAAACTCCCTAGAAAGGCCAAAACCTAGGAAGAAACCTAGAGAGGAACCAGGCTATGTGGGGTGGCCAGTCCTCTTCTGGCTGTGCCGGGTGGAGATTATAACAAAACATGGTCAAGATGTTCAAATGTTCATAAATGACCAGCATGGTCGAATAATAATAAGGCAGAATAGTTGAAACTGGAGCAGCAGCACAGTCAGGTGGACTGGGGACAGCAAGGAGTCATCATGTCAGGTATTCCTGGGGCATGGTCCTAGGGCTCAGGTCCTCCGAGAGAGAGAAAGAAAGAGAGAATTAGAGAGAGCATATGTGGGATGGCCAGTCCTCTTCTGGCTGTGCCGGGTGGAGATTATAACAGAACATGGCCAAGATGTTCAAATGTTCATAAATGATCAGCATGGTTGAATAATAATAAGGCAGAACAGTTGAAACTGGAGCAGCAGCACAGCCAGGTGGACTGGGGACAGCAAGGAGTCATTATGTCAAGTAGTCCTGGGGCATGGTCCTAGGGCTCAGGTCCTCCGAGAGAGAGAAAGAGAGAAGGAGAGAATTAGAGAACGCACACTTAGATTCACACAGGACACCGAATAGGACAGGAGAAGTACTCCAGATATAACAAACTGACCCTAGCCCCCCGACACATAAACGACTGCAGCATAAATACTGGAGGCTGAGACAGGAGGGGTCAGGAGACACTGTGGCCCACTCCGAGGACACCCCCGGACAGGGCCAAACAGGAAGGATATAACCCCACCCACTTTGCCAAAGCACAGCCCCCACACCACTAGAGGGATATCTTCAACCACCAACATACCATCCTGAGACAAGGCTGAGTATAGCCCACAAAGACCTCCGCCACGGCACAACTTAAGGGGGGGGGGGGGGGGGGGGGGCGCCAACCCAGACAGGATGACCACATCAGTGACTCAACCCACTCAGGTGACGCACCCCCTCCAGGAACGGCATGAGAGAGCCCCAGTAAAGCCAGTGACTCAGCCCCTGTAATAGGGTTAGAGGCAGAGAATCCCAGTGGAAAGAGGGGAACCGGCCAGGCAGAGACAGCAAGGGTGGTTCGTTGCTCCAGAGCCTTTCCGTTCACCCTCCCACTCCTGGGCCAGACTACACTCAATCATATGACCCACTGAAGAGATGAGTCTTCAGTAGAGACTTAAAGGTTGAGACCGAGTTTGCGTCTCTGACATGGGTAGGCAGACCGTTCCATAAAAATTGAGCTCTATAGGAGAAAGCCCTGCCTCCAGCTGTTTGCTTAGAAATTCTAGGGACAATTAGGAGGCCTGCGTCTTGTGACCGTAGCGTACGTGTAGGTATGTACGGCAGGACCAAATCAGAGAGATAGATAGGAGCAAGCCCATGTAATGCTTTGTAGGTTAGCAGTAAAACCTTGAAATCAGCCCTTGCTTTGACAGGAAGCCAGTGTAGAGAGGCTAGCACTGGAGTAATATGATCAAATTTTTTGGTTCTAGTCAGGATTCTAGCAGCCGTATTTAGCACTAACTGAAGTTTATTTAGTGCTTTATCCGGGTAGCCGGAAAGTAGAGCATTGCAGTAGTCTAACCTGGAAGTGACAAAAGCATGGATTAATTTTTCTGCATCATTTTTGGACAGAAAGTTCCTGATTTTTGCAATGTTACGTAGATGGAAAAAAGCTGTCCTTGAAATGGTCTTGATATGTTCTTCAAAAGAGAGATCAGGGTCCAGAGTAACGCCGAGGTCCTTCACAGTTTTATTTGAGACGACTGTACAACCATTAAGATTAATTGTCAGATTCAACAGAAGATCTCTTTGTTTCTTGGGACCTAGAACAAGCATCTCTGTTTTGTCCGAGTTTAAAAGTAGAAAGTTTGCAGCCATCCACTTCCTTATGTCTGAAACACATTCTTCTAGCAAGGGCAATTTTGGGGCTTCACCATGTTTAATTGAAATGTACAGCTGTGTGTCATCCGCATAGCAGTGAAAGTTAACATTATGTTTTCGAATAACATCCCCAAGAGGTAAAATATATAGTGAAAACAATAGTGGTCCTAAAACGGCCATCAAGGCCATCAGACTGTTAAACAGCCACCACTAACATTGAGTGGCTGCTGCCAACACACTGACACTGACTCAACTCCAGCCACTTTAATAATGGGAATTGATGGGAAATTATGTAAATATATCACTAGCCACTTTAAACAATGCTACCTTATATAATGTTACTTACCCTACATTATTCATCTCATATGCATACGTATACATACGTATATACTGTACTCTATATCATCGACTGTATCCTTATGTAATACATGTATCACTAGCCACTTTAACTATGCCACTATGCCACTATGCCACTTTGTTTACATACTCATCTCATATGTATATACTGTACTCGATACCATCTACTGTATCTGCCAGTGCTGCTCTGTACCATCACTCATTCATATATCCTTATGTACATATTCTTTATCCCCTCACACTGTGTATAAGACAGTAGTTTTGGAATTGTTAGTTAGATTACTTGTTGGATATTACTGCATTGTCGGAACTAGAAGCACAAGCATTTCGCTACACTCGCATTAACATCTGCTAACCATGTGTATGTGACAAATAAAATTTGATTTTTTTATTTATTTTTGAGACAGAGCCTGGTTCCCCTGTAACATCCATATCATAACAGAGACAGGGCCTGGTTCCCCTGCAACATCCATATCATAACAGAGACAGAGCCTGGTTCCCCTGTAACATCCATATCATAACAGAGACAGGGCCTGGTTCCCCTGTAACATCCATATCATAACAGAGACTGGTTCCCCTGTAACATCCATATCATAACAGAGCCTGGTTCCCCTGTAACATCCATATCATAACAGAGCCTGGTTCCCCTGTAACATCCATATCATAACAGAGCCTGGTTCCGCTGTAACATCCATATCGTAACAGAGACAGAGCCTGGTTCCCCTGTAACATCCATATCATAACAGAGACAGGGCCTGGTTCCCCTGTAACATCCATATCATAACAGATCCTGCCTGGTTCCCCTGTAACATCCATATCATAACAGAGACAGAGCCTGGTTTCCCTGTAACATCCATATCATAACAGAGACAGAGCCTGGTTCCCCTGTAACATCCATATCAAAACAGAGACAGAGCCTGGTTCCCCTGTAACATCCATATCATAACAGGGCCTGGTTCCCCTGTAACATCCATATAATAACAGAGACAGGGCCTGGTTTCCCTGTAACATCCATATCATAACAGAGACAGGGCCTGGTTTCCCTGTAACATCCATATCATAACAGAGACAGGGCCTGGTTCCCCTGCAGCATCCATATCATAACAGAGACTGAGCCTGGTTCCCCTGTAACATCATATCATAACAGAGACAGGGCCTGGTTCCCCTGCAACATCCTTATCATAACAGGGCCTGGTTCCCCTGTAACATCTATATCATAACAGAGACAGGGCCTGGTTCCCCTGCAGCATCCATATCATAACAGAGCCTGGTTCCCCTGCAGCATCCATATCATAACAGAGACAGAGTCTGGTTCCCCTGTAACATCCATATCATAACAGAGACAGAGCCTGGTTTCCCTGTAACATCCATATCATAACAGAGACAGGGCCTGGTTCCCCTGTAACATCCATATCATAACAGAGACAGAGCCTGGTTCCCCTGCAGCATCCATATCATAGCAGAGAAGGAGCCTGGTTCCCCTGTAACATCCATATCATAACAGAGCCTGGTTCCCCTGTAACATCCATATCATAACAGAGCCTGGTTCCCCTGTAACATCCATATCATAACAGAGCCTGGTTCCCCTGTAACATCCATATCATAACAGAGACAGAGCCTGGTTCCCCTGCAGCATCCATATCATAACAGAGAAGGAGCCTGGTTCCCCTGTAACATCCATATCATAACAGAGCCTGGTTCCCCTGTAACATCCATATCATAACAGAGCCTGGTTCCCCTGTAACATACATATCATAACAGAGCCTGGTTCCCCTGTAACATCCATATCATAACAGAGCCTGGTTCCCCTGTAACATCCATATCATAACAGAGCCTGGTTCCCCTGTAACATCCATATCATAACAGAGACAGAGCCTGGTTTCCCTGTAACATCCATATCATAACAGAGACAGAGCCTGGTTCCCCTGTAACATCCATATCATAACAGAGACAGAGCCTGGTTCCCCTGTAACATCCATATCATAACAGGGCCTGGTTCCCCTGTAACATCCATATAATAACAGAGACAGGGCCTGGTTCCCCTGTAACATCCATATCATAACAGAGACAGGGCCTGGTTCCCCTGCAACATCCTTATCATAACAGGGCCTGGTTCCCCTGTAACATCCATATCATAACAGAGACAGGGCCTGGTTCCCCTGCAACATCCTTATCATAACAGAGCCTGGTTCCCCTGTAACATCCATATCATAACAGAGACAGGGCCTGGTTCCCCTGTAACGTCCATATCATAACAGAGACTGGTTCCCCTGTAACATCCATATCATAACAGAGCCTGGTTCCCCTGCAACATCCATATCATAACAGAGACAGAGCCTGGTTCCCCTGTAACATCTATATCATAACAGAGACAGGGCCTGGTTCCCCTGTAACATCCATATCATAACAGAGAAAGAGCCTGGTTTCCCTGTAACATCCATATCATAACAGAGACAGGGCCTGGTTCCCCTGTAACATCCATATCATAACAGAGACAGAGCCTGGTTCCCCTGCAGCATCCATATCATAACAGAGACAGAGCCTGGTTCCCCTGTAACATCCATATCATAACAGGGCCTGGTTCCCCTGTAACATCCATATCATAACAGAGACAGAGCCTGGTTCCCCTGTAACATCCATATCATAACAGAGCCTGGTTCCCCTGTAACATCCATATCATAACAGAGCCTGGTTTCCCTGTAACATCCATATCATAACAGAGACACAGCCTGGTTTCCCTGCAACATCCATATCATAACAGGGCCTGGTTCCCCTGCAACATCCATATCATAACAGAGACAGAGCCTGGTTCCCCTGTAACATCCATATCATAACAGAGACACAGCCTGGTTTCCCTGCAACATCCATATCATAACAGAGACAGGGCCTGGTTCCCCTGTAACATCCTTATCATAACAGAGACACAGCCTGGTTTCCCTGCTACATCCATATCGTAGCAGAGAGATTTTCTTAGTCTCTGCTCAGTCCATTGCCGTAAAGGCAGAGAAATACAGCTATATTCAATAAGATTTCCTCATAATGCTTTTAGGAAGGTGTTTATGGGTTGGCGGTGGTTGTAGCCGTTGTATCCTAAAGAGGGTTATAGTAGAGCTACAGGGTGGTGATTAAACCATGTTTATGGTCACCCTACAGGGCCGTGGCAGACTTGTCCTCATAGGACAAAGCAGGGGGAAGAGTTAACCCTTTCACTGAGGACAAATTCAACTTAAACATGGCTTTGTGTCATGTACTGTCATGTTGTGTCTTGTCTCTGTCCTTTCCCTTCACCCTGTCTCCCTCTGCTGGTCGTTGTTAGGTTACCTTTTCTCCCCCGCTTTCCCCCAGCTGTTCCTTGTCTCCTCTAACTACCCATTCACCCCGTTTCCCACCTGTTCCCTTTTTCCCTCTGATTAGGTCCCTATATCTCTCTCTGTTTCTGTTCCTGTCCTTGTCGGATTCTTGTTTGTTGTGTTTCATGCCTGAGCCAGACTATCGTCATGTTTGCTGTAACCTTGTCCTGTCCTGTCGGAATCTGCCGGTCTATCTGAGCCTACCTATGTTTTGTTATTAAAGAAGCTCTGTTTAAGTTAGTTCGCTTTTGGGTCCTCATTCACTCACCATAACAGAAGAATCCGACCAAGAATGGACCCAGCAACTTCGGATCCTCTCCACTCAGCCGTCGGGATCCAGGGAGCGATGCTAGGCAGACACGAGCAGGAAGTGTCTGCTGCTCGACATGCCGTTGAGACCCTGGCCACCCAAGTCTCCAACCTCACAGAACAGGTTCACCATCTCCGCCTCGATCCACCGGCCACTTCCAGGGCTTTCGAATCTCCGGAGCCCAGAATCAATAACCCGCCGTGTTACTCTGGGGAGCCCACTGAATGCCGCTCGTTCCTCACCCAGTGTGATATTGTGTTTTCTCTCCAGCCCAACACTTACTCCAGGAGCACTGCTCGTGTCGCCTACGTCATATCTCTCCTTATTGGACGGGCTCGTGAGTGGGGCACGGCAATCTGGGAGGCAAGGGCTGAGTGTACTAACCAGTATCAAGACTTTAAGGAGGAGATGATACGGGTTTTTGATCGATCTGTTTTTGGGGAGGAGGCTTCCAGGGCCCTGTCTTCCCTATGTCAAGGCAATCGATCCATAACAGACTACTCTATTGAGTTTCGCACTCTTGCTGTCTCCAGTGGCTGGAACGAGCCGGCCTTGCTCGCTCGTCTTCTGGAGGGTTTCCGCGCAGAGGTAAAGGATGAGATTCTCTCCCGGGAGGTTCCTTCCAGCGTGGATTCCTTGATTGAACTCGCTATTCGCATTGAGCGACGGGTTGATCTTCGTCACCGAGCTCGTGGAAAGGAGCTTGCGCTCTCCGTCGCCTCCCTCTCCGCATCACTACCATCTTCCTCTGCCGGCTCGGGTGCTGAGCCCATGCAGCTGGGAGGTATCCGCATCTCGACTAAGGAGAGGGAACGGAGAATCACCAACCGCCTCTGTCTCTATTGCGGTTCCGCTGGTCATTTTGTCACTTCATGTCCAGTAAAAGGCCAGAGCTCGTCAGTAAGCGGAGGGCTACTGGTGAGCGCTACTACTCCTGTCTCTCCTTCAAGATCCTGCACTACCTTGTCGGTCCATCTACGCTGGACCGGTTCGTCAGCTTCCTGCAGTGCCTTAATAGACTCTGGGGCGGAGGGCTGTTTTATGGACGAGACCTGGGCTCGGGAACATGACATTCCTCTCAGACAGTTAAAGGAGCCCACGGCCTTGTTCGCCCTGGATGGTAGTCCTCTCCCCAGGATTCAGCGTGAGACGCTACCTTTAACCCTCACTGTTTCTGGTAATCATAGTGAAACCATTTCTTTTTTAATTTTTCGTTCACCTTTTACACCTGTTGTTTTGGGCCATCCCTGGCTAGTTTGTCATAATCCTTCCATTAATTGGTCTAGTAATTCTATCCTCTCCTGGAACGTCTCTTGTCATGTGAAATGTTTAATGTCTGCTATCCCTCCTGTTTCCTCTGTCTCTTCTTCACAGGAGGAGCCTGGTGATTTGACAGGGGTGCCGGAGGAATATCACGATCTGCGCACGGTGTTCAGTCGGTCCAGGGCCACCTCTCTTCCTCCACACCGGTCGTATGATTGTAGTATTGATCTCCTTCCGGGAACCACCCCCCCCCGGGGTAGACTATACTCTCTGTCGGCTCCCGAACGTAAGGCTCTCGAAGATTATTTGTCTGTAGCTCTTGACGCCGGTACCATAGTCCCCTCCTCCTCTCCGGCCGGAGCGGGGGTTTTTTTTGTCAAGAAGAAGGACGGGTCTCTGCGCCCCTGCATAGATTATCGAGGGCTGAATGACATAACAGTGAAGAATCGTTATCCGCTTCCTCTTATGTCTTCAGCCTTCGAGATCCTGCAGGGAGCCAGGTTTTTCACTAAGTTGGACCTTCGTAACGCTTACCATCTCGTGCGCATCAGGGAGGGGGACGAGTGGAAGACGGCGTTTAACACTCCGTTAGGGCACTTTGAATACCGGGTTCTTCCTTTCGGCCTCGCTAACGCTCCAGCTGTCTTTCAGGCATTAGTCAATGATGTCCTGAGAGACATGCTGAACATCTTTGTTTTCGTTTACCTTGACGATATCCTGATTTTTTCACCGTCACTCCAGATTCATGTTCAGCACGTTCGACGTGTCCTCCAGCGCCTTTTAGAGAATTGTCTTTTTGTGAAGGCTGAGAAGTGCACTTTTCATGCCTCCTCCGTCACATTTCTCGGTTCTGTTATTTCCGCTGAAGGCATTAATTAAGATGGATCCCGCTAAGGTCCAAGCTGTCATTGATTGGCCCGTCCCTAAGTCACGCGTCGAGCTGCAGCGCTTTCTCGGCTTCGCGAACTTCTATCGTCGTTTCATCCGTAATTTCGGTCAGGTGGCAGCTCCTCTCACAGCCCTTACTTCTGTCAAGACGTGCTTTAAGTGGTCCGTTTCCGCCCAGGGAGCTTTTGATCTCCTCAAGAATCGTTTTACATCCGCTCCTATCCTTGTTACACCTGACGTCTCTAGACAGTTCGTTGTCGAGGTTGACGCGTCAGAGGTGGGCGTGGGAGCCATCCTTTCTCAGCGCTCCCTCTCTGACGACAAGGTCCACCCATGCGCGTATTTTTCTCATCGCCTGTCGCCGTCGGAACGTAACTATGATGTGGGTAACCGCGAACTGCTCGCCATCCGGTTAGCCCTAGGCGAATGGCGACAGTGGTTGGAGGGGGCGACCGTTCCTTTTGTCGTTTGGACTGACCATAGGAACCTTGAGTACATCCGTTCTGCCAAACGACTTAATGCGCGTCAGGCGCGTTGGGCGCTGTTTTTCGCTCGTTTCGAGTTCGTGATTTCTTATCGTCCGGGCTCTAAGAACACCAAGCCTGATGCTTTGTCTCGTCTCTTCAGTTCTTCAGTAGCCTCCACTGACCCCGAGGGGATTCTCCCTGAGGGGCGTGTTGTCGGGTTGACTGTCTGGGGAATTGAGAGGCAGGTAAAACAAGCGCTCACTCACACTCCGTCGCCGCGCGCTTGTCCTAGGAACCTTCTTTTCGTTCCCGTTCCTACTCGTCTGGCCGTTCTTCAGTGGGCTCACTCTGCCAAGTTAGCCGGCCACCCTGGCGTTCGGGGTACGCTTGCTTCCATTCGCCAGCGTTTTTGGTGGCCCACCCGGGAGCATGACACGCGTCGTTTCGTGGCTGCTTGTTCGTTCAGACTAAGTCCGGTAACTCTCCTCCTGCCGGCCGTCTCAGGCCGCTTCCTATTCCCTCTCGACCGTGGTCTCACATCGCCTTAGATTTTGTCACCGGACTGCCTTCGTCAGCGGGGAAGACTGTTATTCTTACGGTTGTCGATAGGTTCTCTAAGGCGGCTCATTTCATTCCCCTTGCTAAGCTTCCTTCTGCTAAAGAGACGGCACAAATCATCATCGAGAATGTTTTCAGAATTCATGGCCTTCCGTCAGACGTCGTTTCGGACAGAGGTCCGCAATTCACGTCTCAATTTTGGAGGGAGTTTTGCCGTTTGATTGGGGCTTCCGTCAGTCTCTCTTCCGGCTTTCACCCCCAGTCTAACGGTCAAGCAGAACGGGCCAATCAGACTATTGGTCGCATCTTACGCAGTCTTTCTTTTCGTAACCCTGCGTCTTGGTCAGAACAGCTCCCCTGGGCAGAATACGCCCACAACTCGCTTCCTTCGTCTGCGACCGGGCTATCTCCTTTTCAGAGTAGCCTCGGGTACCAGCCTCCGCTGTTCTCATCTCAGTTCGCCGAGTCCAGCGTCCCCTCCGCTCAGGCTTTTGTCCAACGTTGCGAGCGCACCTGGAAGAGGGTCAGGTCTGCACTTTGCCGTTATAGGACGCAGACTGTGAGGGCTGCTAATAAGCGTAGAACTAAGAGTCCTAGATATTGTCGCGGTCAGAGAGTTTGGCTCTCCACTCAGAACCTTCCCCTTAGGACGGCTTCTCGCAAGTTGACCCCGCGGTTCATTGGTCCGTTCCGTATTTCTCGGGTCATTAATCCTGTCGCAGTTCGACTTCTTCTTCCGCGATACCTTCGTCGCGTCCACCCGGTCTTCCATGTCTCCTGCATCTAGCCCGTCCTTCGCGCCCCCGCTCGTCTCCCCCCCCCCCCCCCCCCATCCTTGTCGAGGGCGCACCCATCTACAGGGTCCGTAGAATTTTGGACATGCGTCCTCGGGGCCGTGGTCACCAGTACCTCGTAGATTGGGAGGGGTACGGTCCTGAGGAGAGGAGTTGGGTTCCCTCTCGGGACGTGCTGGACCGTGCGCTGATCGAGGATTTCCTCCGTTGCCGCCAGGTTTCCTCCTCGAGTGCTCCAGGAGGCGCTCGGTGAGTGGGGGGGTACTGTCATGTACTGTCATGTTGTGTCTTGTCTCTGTCCTTTCCCTTCACCCTGTCTCCCTCTGCTGGTCGTTGTTAGGTTACCTTTTCTCCCTCGCTTTCCCCCAGCTGTTCCTTGTCTCCTCTAACTACCCATTCACCCCGTTTCCCACCTGTTCCCTTTTTCCCTCTGATTAGGTCCCTATATCTCTCTCTGTTTCTGTTCCTGTCCTTGTCGGATTCTTGTTTGTTGTGTTTCATGCCTGAGCCAGACTATCGTCATGTTTGCTGTAACCTTGTCCTGTCCTGTCGGAATCTGCCGGTCTATCTGAGCCTACCTATGTTTGGTTATTAAAGAAGCTCTGTTTAAGTTAGTTCGCTTTTGGGTCCTCATTCACTCACCATAACAGCTTTGTCTATGTGTATAATTCTATAGGTTTTCAACTCATAAAGTGATTGATTTCAAACACTGAGGCATGGGGCTGAACATGAAATGGTCTGTTTCTATAGGTTTAATCAACTAGCATGACATAGCAAGTTGTTTTAAAACAAGTGAATCATCAGTTGTTTTCAATAAGTATATAATACACATATGGTATAACGACTAAACTAAGCAGTGATTTGTTAGAGAGATGAGAGTACTAAAACCTGGATGAGACTTTATTTCCCTGAACCGTCTCCCACCAATACCACCACTCCCAGCTCTACATAAACGCTTGATTTTTGATATGTCGGTAAGAAGAAAAATAAAGGCCATCTCTGCTGCTATTAAAACTTCATGTCAGACTCCAATAGAGCAGGGAATCATCTATTAAAACTTCATGTCAGACTCCAATAGAGCAGGGAATCATCTATTAATACTTCATGTCAGACTCCTATAGAGCAGGTGTCACACCCTGACCATAAAGAGCTATTAATTCTCAATCTTGGTTGGGGCGTAATAGTGACTTGTGTGGGTCATCTAGGTGATTAATGGTTTATGCTTGCCTGGTATGGTTCCCAATCAGAGACAGCTGTTTATCGTTGACTCTGATTGGGGATCATATTTAGGTAGCCATTTTTCCCCATTGTGATTTGTGGGATCTTGTCTACAGTTAGTTGGAAGTGCCTCTTATTTTGAAACCTCTCTGTTCCTATGCATGCCTATCCTCCATTTAAAGGGATATCAACCAGATTCCCTTTTCTATGGCTTCCCTAAGGTGTCAACAGTCTTTAGACATAGTTTCAGCCTTTTATTTTGAAAAATGAGCGTGAAAGATCACATTGCGTAAGTGGATAGGTGGGGGCTCTCAGAGTGAGTTTTTGCGCTTCAGAGTAAAGTGGCCATTGTTCCACCCGGTGTTATTGAAAAACCTACACACTCGGTTGATATAGTATCGAATATGTATTTTAAAAACTACCTGAGGAGTGATTATAAAAAAACATTTGACATGTTTCTGTGGACATTATGGAGACTATTTGGAATTTCCGTCTGCGTTGTCGTGACCGCTCTTTCATGTGGATTTCTGAACATAACGCAACAATCAAACTGAGGTATTTTGGGTATAAAAATAATCGTTTATGGAACAAAAGGAACCTTTTTTGGTGTAACTGGGAGTCTCGTGAGTGAAAACATCCGAAGATCATCAAAGGTAAACGGTTAAAGGAAATGTACGCCTACCACGCTGCACCTTGGTCCCTTCCTTATAACGATCGTCACAGAAGATCCCACGACCAAGCAGTGTGCCCGGGAGATAATGGCATCCTGGTCTGTGGAGGAGATTAGGGAGAGAACATCCTGGACTTGGGACGACATTATAGCAGGAGAGAAGAGCCTGCCACGGAGGCAGGCGGAGGCAGGCGGAAGCAGCGAAGGAGGGACAGCGACGAAGTTGGGGAGGTAGGCCACAGAAACCCCAAGAAAAATGTTTAGGGGGGCAAATGGAGCAGTCGGCGGAGCCGAGGAGTGAACCAGAGCTTCTTCTGGGAGAAGAAGGAGAATTTGGAGGAGAGAGAAATTGGAGAGTTGTTGAGTTGGTGGAGGATGCACGGATTTGTAATAAAGGAACGTGTTGTCAGTTTGGTGCCACCTGAGTCAGCTCCCCGTACTCATCCTGAGAAGTGTGTTAAAGTTCCGGAACAATTGATGCCGGCTATGCACACCAAGTCTCCAGTGCATCTTCACAACCCAGTGCATCCTGTGCCAACTCCTCGCACTCTCCCTCAAGTGCAACTCCACAGTCAGGCCCGTCCTGTTCCTGCTCCTCACACTCTCCCTGAGGTGCGTATCACCAGCCCGGTGCCACCTGTACCAGTCCCACGCATCAGGCCTCCAGTGCCCCTTCACAGTCCAGTACGTCCTGTGCCTCCTCCCCGCACTCGCCCTGAGGTGCGTGTCATCAGCCCAGTGCCACCTGTCGTGTCTTTGGCTATGCCAGATTAAGTGATATAACATGCTATTCTATAAAATCCTTTCTCCATAATTAATATTACCTGATTGAGCTAATCATGTCAATGTAATTAACTAGAGAGTCGGGGCACCACAAAATAATATTTATAGAGCTGTTATCTTCCGAATAAACTCTTACAGACCTAGTAATGTTTTACATCAATAGCAGTCAATATTAATCGTCATCTTAATTCAGTCTCATCTGAAAGTTATAAATCTTCACGAACCCGGGCTAACAAGTTGAATCTGCAATACAAAATTGGGTTTAATTATTTATTTACTAAATAACTAACTAATCACACAGAATTACATGTACAAAGAATGAATCAAACCTTAATTACAAATTATGTCATAAAGGAAAACGTCCCTGACGGGCGGAACAGATATGACGGCTGCGGTCCGGAGCCTCCAGCGACGGTCTGCGGTCCGGAGCCTCCAGAGACGGTCTGCGGTCCGGAGCCTCCAGCGACGGTCTGCGGTCCGGAGTCTCCAGAGAGGGTCTGTGGTCCGGAGCCTTCAGCGACGGTCTGCGGTCCGGAGCCTCCAGCGACGGTCTGCGGTCCGGAACCTCCAGCGACGGTCTGCGGTCCGGAGCCTCCAGAGACGGTCTGCGGTCCGGAACCTCCAGCGACGGTCTGCGGTCCGGAGCCTCCAGAGAGGGTCTGCGGTCCGGAGCCTCCAGCGACGGTCTGCGGTCCGGAGCCTCCAGAGAGGGTCTGCGGTCCGGAACCTCCAGCGACGGTCTGCGGTCCGGAGCCTCCAGCGACGGTCCGCGGTCCGGAACCTCCAGCGACGGTCCGCGGTCCGGAACCTCCAGCGACGGTCCGCGGACCGGAGCTTCCTGCAACTGTCCGCGGTCCGGAACCTCTAGCAGGGGTTCTCGGTCCGGAGCCTCCTGCGACAATCCACGTCCGGTGCCTCCAGCGATGACCCAAGGTCCGGAGCTTCCGGCGACGATCCCCGCACCAGAGCCGCCATGGAGGAAGACGTATCTGCGAGTGGAGTGGGTACTTCGCCCCACACCGGAGCCACCCCCGACACCCTGTGTCGTCCATCGTAGATGCCCACCCGGACCCTCCCCTATTGAGTCAGGTTTTGCGGCCGCACCTTTGGGGGGGTACTGTCATGCCCTGGCCATAGAGAGCTGTTTATTCTCTATGTTGTTTGGGGTGTGATAGTGACTATGGTGGGTCATCTAGGTGATGACATCTGCTAACCATGTGTATGTGACCAATAACATCTGCTAACCACATGTATGTGACCAATAACATCTGCTAACCATGTGTATGTGACCAATAACATCTGCTAACCATGTGTATGTGACCAATAACATCTGTTAAACACGTGTATGTGACCAATAACATCTGCTAACCATGTGTATGTGACCAATAACATCTGCTAACCACTTGTATGTGACCAATGATTTTTATTTTATTTTTTATTTTTTGAACATCTATGTTAGACATTCACAGATTCATTCTAATATAGACATTCACAGGTTGAGTCTAACAGACTTGCACAGGTTCATTCTAATATAGACATTCACAGGTGTTGAGTATAACAGACTTGCACAGGTTTATTCTAATATAGACATTCACAGGTGTTGAGTCTAACATAGACTTGCACAGGTTCAGTCTAACATAGATGTTCACAGGTTCAGTCTAACATAGATGTTCACAGGTTCAGTCAAACATAGACGTTCCCAGGTTTATAGACGTTCACAACAGGTTCGTAGACATGCACAGGTTCATAGACATTCACAGTTTCATAGACGTTCACAGGTTCATAGACATTCACAGTTTCATATACGTTCTCAGGTTCATAGACGTTCCCAGGTTCATAGACATTCACAGTTTCATAGACGTTCTCAGGTTCATAGACGTTCCCAGGTTTAGAAACCAAAGGGTAAGGTAGGGGACGGCAGACTACCTCAGTGAAGGCCTGTGTCTTTAGTTACTTAGCGGACAAACTGCACTGGGACAATAGCGTTCCCCAACATCTCTCTCTCCAATATCATCACTGCATACTAAGCATCTTGAGAAAACCATTTAGAATTGCATAAAACAACCCCAACGAGTCACTGGATATATTGGTCAACAGACATATCCACACAGAATAATGGTAGTGAGGAAATAATTTGTTTGAAATGTTTTCCATTAAGAGATGTAAACTAGGATTATTCAAGTGTAGGGTCTTCTATTATGTGTGCCATTTTATAGTGGCTGAAAGACACATCGGTGACGTAGCTTTTACCTGACAAAACAGTACCAACTGTCACTAGAGAGCAACATTCTGCAACTCTTCTTCTGAGTGGATTGGACTGATTACAGTAACTGTCACATATTCATTAATATAGGGCCGTCACATGAATGAGAAACAGTAGTACTGATTCTGCTGAGTAGAGAGGTGTTTGGAACATCCTGACATTTATATAGGACCCTCACATGAATGAGAAACAGTAGTACTGTTTTCTGCTGAGTAGAGAGGTGTTTGAAACATCCTGACATTTATATAGGACCGTCACATGAATGAGAAACAGTAGTACTGTTTTCTGCTGAGTAGAGAGGTGTTTGGAACATCCTGGCATTTATATAGGACCGTCACATGAATGAGAAACAGTAGTACTGTTTTCTGCTGAGTAGAGAGGTGTTTGGAACATCCTGACATTTATATAGGACCCTCACATGAATGAGAAACAGTAGTACTGTTTTCTGCTGAGTAGAGAGGTGTTTGGAACATCCTAACATTTATATAGGACCGTCACATGAATGAGAAACAGTAGTACTGTTTTCTGCCGAGTAGAGAGGTGTTTGGAACATCCTGACATTTATATAGGACCGTCACATGAATGAGAAACAGTAGTAATGTTTTCTGCCGAGTAGAGAGGTGTTTGGAACATCCTGACATTTATATAGGACCGTCACATGAATGAGAAACAGTAGTACTGTTTTCTGCTGAGTAGAGAGGTGTTTGAAACATCCTGACATTTATCAAAGAAAATATGTGGATTACAACAAGCTTCCTTCTTAAAGGGAAGGCATTATGCATTCATGTGGAGAGCAACATGTCATCAATCACAAGGAGAGACAAGGGAAGTGTAATGCAACACTGTGAATGGCAACAAGACTAATTTAACATCCAACTGAGTTTGTGTTCCGTTATTACTCAACTGTTCAATTAGAAAACAACTCTCTTCCCTATCCCTGTATGTCCTCCTCTGTTCTTTTCCTCTCTGTCTCGCGGATGTTTCATCATAAATTGTTGAGTGCAGAATGACTTGTCTCCTCTACTTGTCTTCTCAGTGGTCAGGGCAGATTAAAATAGTGCCAGCCATACTACCCAGACACTACACCCCTACCCTACACACCCACCAGTCAGCCTCCACCAGCATAACATTAGCATATATATGAGATTTGAGACATTTTGTAATATTCTCCAGCAGGACTCATCTGTCAAACTGCTGATGAATTATAAAATGCTTGTTTGGGGAGAAAACTCAGTCTGTCCCTCCCTCCATCCCTGCAATCCTCCATAACCTCCATCCCTACCTAAACCTTACAGTCTTAACCTTTACTATGCTTGCGTTAGACGGGGAAAAATCTATGTTGGGGCATATCAATAAAATGTGTTTTATGATATTATCTATGTCAATAGTCCATGTGTGTGAACTGGTTAGATGTGTCATCTTTCATTTAGAGAAGTGTCAGAATGTTACAGGGCAACTGATTGGAGACATGAAGTTAAATTACAGTGGTTCCTCCTTTAAAAGTTGAAAACTCACAGCGGGACTGAGAGGTACCCAGCGTCACGGCTGAACCTTCTAATGTAAAGGGTAGATATTAACTACAGCTCTACCTTCTAATGTACCTATTACCTACAGCTCTACCTTCTAATCCAGAGGGTACATATTACCTACAGCTCTACCTTCTAATGTACCTATTACCTACAGCTCTACCTTCTAATGTACCTATTACCTACAGCTCTACCTTATAATCTAGAGGGTACATATTACCTACAGCTATACCTTCTAATCTACAGGGTACATATTACCTACAGCTCTACCTTCTAATCTACAGGGTACATATTACCTTCAGCTCTACCTTCTAATGTAGAGGGTAGATATTACCTACAGCTCTACCTTCTAATGTACATATTACATACAGCTCTATCTTCTAATCTACAGGGTACATATTACCTTCAGCTCTACCTTCTAATCTACAGGGTACATATTACCTTCAGCTCTACCTTCTAATGTAGAGGGTAGATATTACCTTCAGCTCTACCTTCTAATGTAGAGGGTATATATTACCTGCAGCTCTACCTTCTAATCTACATATTACATACAGCTCTATCTTCTAATCTACATATTACCTACAGCTCTACCTTCTAATCTACAGGATACATATTACCTACAGCTCTACCTTCTAATCTACAGGATACATAATACCTACAGCTCTACATTCTAATCTACAGGGTACATATTACCTACAGCTCTACCTTCTAATGTAGAGGGTAGATATTACCTACAGCTCTACCTTCTAATCTACAGGGTACGTAATACCTACAGCTCTACCTTCTAATCTACAGGGTATATATTACCTACAGCTCTACCTTCTAATCTACAGGGTACATCTTGCCTACAGCTCTACCTTCTAACGTAGAGGGTAGAAGTTACCTACAGCTCTACCTTCTAATCTACAGGGTACATATTACCTACAGCTCTACCTTCTAATGTAGAGGGTACATAATACCAACAGCTCTACCTTCTAATGTAGAGGGCACATATTACCTACAGCTCTACCTTCTAATCTACAGGGTACGTATTGCCTACAGCTCTACCTTCTAATCTACATGGTACATATTACCTACAGCTCTACTTTCTAATTTGCAGGGTACATATTACCTACAGCTCTACCTTCTAATCTACATGGTACATATTACCTACTGCTCTACCTTCTAATGTAGAGGGTACATAATACCTACAGCTCTACCTTCTAATGTAGAGGGCACATATTACCTACAGCTCTACCTTCTAATCTACAGGGTACATAATACCTACAGCTCTACCTTCCAATCTACAGGTTACATAATACCTACAGCTCTACCTTCTAATGTAGAGGGTACATAATACCTACAGCTCTACCTTCTAATGTAGAGGGCACATATTACCTACAGCTCTACCTTCTAATCTACAGGGTACATATTGCCTACAGCTCTACCTTCTAATCTACATGGTACATATTACCTACAGCTCTACTTTCTAATTTGCAGGGTACATATTACCTACAGCTCTACCTTCTAATCTACAGGGTACCTGGCTGGAAGCACCATGTCTTCATATTACCTACTGAGGGAATAACATGTGCTTCTACAGTAGGGCTACATGTTATTCCTGAGTGGTTCAGATGTTCAATAGAACTGAGGGGTCACTACAGACACCCTGGTTCAGCGGTTCAATAGAACTGAGGGGTCACTACAGACACCCTGGTTCAGCGGTTCAATAGAACTGAGGGGTCACTACAGACACCCTGGTTCAGTGGTTCAATAGAACTGAGGGGTCACTACAGACACCCTGGTTCAGCGGTTCAATAGAACTGAGGGGTCACTACAGACACCCTGGTTCAGTTTGTATGTAGGTGCATATTCATATTCTAGAGCTTTTAGGGGTTTCTAGTGAGGTTTTATCTCCTCAGACACAGCCCACCTCACAGTGAATATAGAAACAACTTCTCCGGTTTGACAGGGTGTCTTTATATTATAACAACAAAACCCCCCAGCCGATAATTAAATGAGTAAAAAGTGCAGTGGCCTGTGTCCTAAATGAATTGCATTCTATTAGATTACCCCGGTGTAGATAGCTCCAGACTTATTATTAACTATGTCCTACATGTTCCTACATTCAATTATCTTGAACATTATTATTGAAAGTAATCACTCTTCTCCAGAATGGTCCAAATATTCAGTCAAAGTGCATTTTGCTTTGTTAATTAAACTGGTTAAAGTGCAGTGGTCTGCATCCTATTGTGATCAAACCCATCATTTTGAATAGCTATACCACCTTTCTATTAATACAGGCTGAGCAGAGTTTTCAATTCATCCCCTTTAATGCGACATGGTCATTTCTGTTGCTAAAACAAAAGAGAAATGTCGTCTGGAAGAAGAATTGTCTATTACTGTTAATGAAACGAACCAAAGAGCAGCAGGCTGTATCCTCCAAGAACAACTCTGACTAATACATAATAATAGACCGTCTGGGCTGTGGAGTTGTGTGTGAAAACTATTATAACAGGTAATGGAGTTGGGAATGGGGACTTCATCAGACCTGTCGCAGGGAGAATGTCTTGTATTTTTTTATTAAATGACTAAGTGCAGCAGTCTGTATCCTATCTCTATTGTATCTATTGGACTGGATTATTTTACATTTTGATTGAAATGATGTCACAGGCAGATAAAAGTGGCTGGACTGTTGTAATGGAATCAGCCGGCGTTGTTTATTCTAGTGATCTACAGTGGTGATGTTCATGTCCCAACACCCAATGCATAAAACATCCACTCACTACTGATTAGATCTGTTTATAATGGCAAAACAAGAGTGTTGCTGTCTGGAGATGGGCAGGCATAAAGATAATACATAAAATAGTGGATTAGAGAAGGAGCGTGGGGGGAGGGGGGCGTCTCTCTCCCTCTACCGTCTGCTGAACTTTCCATGTGTGACCAAAACTTTCAATTAATACATTTCACGTGGCATGGATGGCAGATGGCATGGATGGCAGATGGCATGGATGGCAGATGAACTATGAACTAGAATGTAAAACACTAATATGATATGATATGAACTAGAAGGTAAAACACTATAGTGATATGATATGAACTAGAATGTAAAACACTATAGTGATATGATATGAACTAGAAGGTAAAGCACTAATGTGATATGATATGAACTAGAATGTAAAACACTAATATGATATGAACTAGAATGTAAAACACGAATGTGATATGATATGAACTAGAATGTAAAACACTAATATGATATCAACTAGAATGTAAAATACTAAAATGATATGATATGAACTTGAATGTAAAACACTAATATGATATGAACTAGAATGTAAAAGGATAATGTGAAATGATAAGAACTAGAATGTAAAACACTAATATGATATGATATGAACTAGAATGTGAAACACTAATGTGATATGATATGAACTAGAATGTAAAACACTAATGTGATATGATATGAACTAGAATGCAAAACACTAATATGATATCAACTAGAATGTAAAACACTAAAATGATATGATATGAACTCGAATGTAAAACACTAATATGATATGAACTAGAATGTAAAATGATAATGTGAAATGATAAGAACTAGAATGTAAAACACTAATATGATATGATATGAACTAGAATGTAAAACACTAATGTGATATGATATGAACTAGAATGTAAAACACTAATGTGATATGATATGAACTAGAATGTAAAACACTAATATCATATGAACTAGAATGTAAAACACTAATATGATATGATATGAACTAGAATGTAAAACACTAATGTGATATTATATGAACTAGAATGTAAAACACGAACGTGATATGATATGAACTAGAATGTAAAACACTAATGTGATATGAACGAGAATATAAAACACGAATGTGATATGATATGAACTAGAATGTAAAACGCTATTGTGATATGAACTAGAATATAAAACACTTATATGATATGAACTAGAATGTAAAACACTAATGTGATATGAACTAGAATGTAAAACACTAATGTGATATGGACTAGAATGTAAAACACTAATGTGATATGATATGAACTAGAATGTAAAACACGAATATGATATGATATAAACTAGAATGTAAAATGATAATGTGAAATGATAAGAACTAGAATGTAAAACACGAATGCGATATGATATGAACTAGAATGTAAAACACTAATGTGATATGATATGAAATAGAATGTAAAACACTAATATGATATGATATGAACTAGAATGTAAAACACTAATGTGATATGATATGAACTAGAATGTAAAACACTAATATGATATGATATGAACTAGAATGTAAAACACTAATGTGATATGATATGAACTAGAATGTAAAACACTAATATGATATGAACTAGAATGTAAAACACTAATATGATGTGATATGAACTAGAATGTAAAATACAAATATGATATGAAAAAGAATGTAAAACACTAATGTGAAGTGATATGAACTCGAATGTAAAACACTAATATGATATGATATGAACTAGAATGTAAAACACTAATAATATGATATGAACTTGAATGTAAAACACTAATATGATATGAACTAGAATGTAAAACACTAATATGATATGATATGAGCTAGAATGTAAAACACTAATATGATATGATATGAACTAGAATGTAAAACACTAATGTGATATGATATGAACTAGAATGTAAAACACTAATATGATATGAACTAGAATTTAAAACACTAATATGATGTGATATGAACTAGAATGTAAAATACGAATATGATATGAACAAGAATGTAAAACACTAATGTTATATGATATCAACTAGAATGTAAAACACTAAAATGATATGATATGAACTTGAATATAAAACACTAATGTGATATGAACAAGAATGTAAAACACTAATATGATATGAATTAGAATCTAAAACACTAATGTGGTATGATATGAACTAGAATGTAAAACACTAATATATTATGATATGAACTAGAATGTAAAACACTAATGTGATATGATATGAACTAGAATGTAAAACACTAATGTGATATGAACTAGAATGTAAAACACTAATATGATATGATATGAACTAGAATGTAAAACACTAATGTGATATTATATGAACTAGAATGTAAAACACGAACGTGATATGATATGAACTAGAATGTAAAACACTAATGTGATATGAACGAGAATATAAAACACGAATGTGATATGATATGAACTAGAATGTAAAACGCTATTGTGATATGAACTAGAATATAAAACACTAATATGATATGAAATAGAATGTAAAACACTAATGTGATATGAACTAGAATGTAAAACACTAATGTGATATGGACTAGAATGTAAAACACTAATGTGATATGATATGAACTAGAATGTAAAACACGAATATGATATGATATAAACTAGAATGTAAAATGATAATGTGAAATGATAAGAACTAGAATGTAAAACACTAATGCGATATGATATGAACTAGAATGTAAAACACTAATGTGATATGATATGAAATAGAATGTAAAACACTAATATGATATGATATGAACTAGAATGTAAAACACTAATGTGATATGATATGAACTAGAATGTAAAACACTAATATGATATGATATGAACTAGAATGTAAAACACTAATGTGATATGATATGAACTAGAATGTAAAACACTAATATGATATGAACTAGAATGTAAAACACTAATATGATGTGATATGAACTAGAATGTAAAATACAAATATGATATGAAAAAGAATGTAAAACACTAATGTGAAGTGATATGAACTCGAATGTAAAACACTAATATGATATGATATGAACTAGAATGTAAAACACTAATAATATGATATGAACTTGAATGTAAAACACTAATATGATATGAACTAGAATGTAAAACACTAATATGATATGATATGAGCTAGAATGTAAAACACTAATATGATATGATATGAACTAGAATGTAAAACACTAATGTGATATGATATGAACTAGAATGTAAAACACTAATATGATATGAACTAGAATTTAAAACACTAATATGATGTGATATGAACTAGAATGTAAAATACAAACATGATATGAACAAGAATGTAAAACACTAATGTTATATGATATCAACTAGAATGTAAAACACTAAAATGATATGATATGAACTTGAATATAAAACACTAATGTGATATGAACAAGAATGTAAAACACTAATATGATATGAATTAGAATCTAAAACACTAATGTGGTATGATATGAACTAGAATGTAAAACACTAATATGATATGATATGAACTAGAAGGTAAAACACTAATGTGATATGATATGAAGTAGAATGTAAAACACTAATATGATATGATATGAACTAGAATGTAAAACACAAATATGATATGATATGAACTAGAAGGTAAAACACTAATGTGATATGATATGAACTAGAATGTAAAACACTAATATGATATGATATGAACTAGAAGGTAAAACACTAATGTGATATGATATGAACTAGAATGTAAAACACTAATGTGATATGATATGAACTAGAATGTAAAACACTAATATGATATGATATGAACTAGAAGGTAAAACACTATAGTGATATGATATGAACTAGAATGTAAAACACTAATATGATATGAACTAGAATGTAAAACACTAATATGACTGAACTAGAATGTAAAACACTAATATGATATGATATGAACTAGAATGTTAAACACTAATGTGATATGATATGAACTAGAATGTAAAACACTAATGTGATATGATATGAACTAGAATGTAAAACACAAATATGATATGAACTAGAATGTAAAACACTAATATGACTGAACTAGAATGTAAAACACTAATATGATATGATATGAACTAGAATGTTAAACACTAATGTGATATGATATGAACTAGAATGTAAAACACTAATGTGATATGATATGAACTAGAATGTAAAACACAAATATGATATGAACTAGAATGTAAAACACTAATGTGATATGATATGAACTAGAATGTAAAACACTAATATGATATGAACTAGAATGAAAAACACTAATATGATATGAACTAGAGTGTAAAACACTAATATGATATGAACTAGAATGAAAAACACTAATATGATATGAACTAGAATGAAAAACACTAATATGATATGAACTAGAATGTAAAACACTAATGTGATATGATATGAACTAGAATGTAAAACACTAATATGATATGAACTAGAATGTAAAACACTAATATGATATGAACTAGAGTGTAAAACACTAATATGATATGAACTAGAATGAAAAACACTAATATGATATGAACTAGAATGAAAAACACTAATATGATATGAACTAGAATGAAAAACACTAATATGATATGAACTAGAATGTAAAACACTAATATGATATGAACTAGAATGTAAAACACTAATATGATATGATATGAACTAGAATGTAAAACACTAATCGAATGTGATATGAACTAGAATGTAAAACACGGCATCCAGTCCCGCTCCATGAGGGCGCCTTCCCCTGCGCTGATGTCCAGTCCAGGCATGGCGTCCAATCCCGCTCCATGGGGGGCACCTTCCCCTGCGCTGATGTCCAGTCCAGGCACGGCACGGCGCCAAGTCCCGCTCCATGGGGGGAGCCTTCCCCTGCGCTGATGTCCAGTCCAGGCACGGCGCCAAGTCCCGCTCCATGGGGGGCGCCTTCCCCTGCGCTGATGTCCAGTCCAGGCACGGCGCCAAGTCCCGCTCCATGGCCGGAGCCTTCCTCTGCGCCAGTGCCCAGTCCAGGCATGGCGGTCAACTCCTTGGCCGGAGCCTTCTTCACAGCGCCGGTTACCAGTCCGGGTGCGGCATTCTACCCGGCTCCATGGCCGGACCCGTGGTCTGGGCGGTGGCAAATTCCCGCACCAGAGTCACCACTGATGCTGGCGAATCCATGAGCGGAGTGGGTACTTCGCCCCGCACCGGAGCCGGCATAGACGCTAGAGGCCCACCCGGACCCTCCCCTATAGTGTCAGGCTTTGCGGCCTAAGTCCGCACCTTAGGCCGCAAAAAACAGCTATGTTCATTTAAAATACGAACATGATATGATATAAACTAGAATGTAAAACAACTAGATGTACTTCAAATACTAATGTTATAGGTTATATGTTACTATCTATAATGTAGACTAACTAGATGTATTTCAGTGTCACGCCCTGACCATAGAGAGCCTTTTATTCTCTATTTTGGTTAGGTTGGGGTGTGACTAGGGTGGGTGATCTAGTGTGTTGATTTCTATGTTGGCCTGGTATGGTTCCCAATCAGAGGCAGCTGTTTATCGTTGTCTCTGATTGGGGATCATATTTAGGCAGCAATTTCACCACTGTGTTATGTGGGCTCTTGTTTCTGTGTAGTTGCCTGTGAGCACTGTTTGAGCTTCACCTATCGTTTATTCTTTATAGTTTTTTTTGTTTGGTTCTCTTATAATAAAAAGATGTCGAACCGATTCCACGCTGCGCTTTGGTCTGAGTATGATTACAATGACGATCGTGACATTCAGATACTAATGTTAAAGGTTATGTGATATAATCTATATTGTAGAATATCTATATGTATTTCAAATACTAATGTTATAGTTTATATGATATTAATTAGAATTTAAACAACTATATGTATTTCAAAAACTAATGTTAGATGTGTTCGTTTTCAAACTAGAATGAATAACATGTAGATTGTTTTGAAACACTAATGTATAAACTAGAATGCAAAACAACTAATAGTTTTTTTAATCAATTGTTTTATGTGATATTATATAAACTATAATGAATAACAAAGTAGATTTGTTTAAAATGCTATTGTTAAATGTGACAATGTGAAACAACTATGTTAATTTAAAATACTATTGTTATATGTGATATGATATAAAGCAGAATGTAAAATAATTACATTCATTTAAAATACTAGTGTTGTAGGTGATATGATATTAACTAGAATGTAATGAAAGTAGATGTATTTCAAATACTAAGTTATAGAGGACAAACACACTAGGAACCATAGGGTTGGTAGAACATATAGAGGAGAAACACAATAGGAACCATAGGGTTGGTAGAACATGTATACGATATAGAGGAGAAACACAATAGGAACCAAAGGGTTGGTAGAATATATAGAGGAGAAACACACTAGGAACCATAGGGTTGGTAGAACATGTATAAGATATAGAGGAGAAACACACTAGGAACCATAGGGTTGGTAGAATATATAGAGAAGAAACACAATAGGAACCATAGGGTTGGTAGAACATATAGAGGAGAAACACAATAGGAACCATAGGGTTGGTAGAACATGTATAAGATATAGAGGAGAAACACAATAGGAACCATAGGGTTAGTAGAACATATAGAGGAGAAACACAATAGGAACCATAGGGTTGGTAGAATATATAGAGGAGAAACACAATAGGAACCATAGGGTTGATAGAATATATAGAGGAGAAACACAATAGGAACCATAGGGTTGGTAGAACATATAGAGGAGAAACACAATAGGAACCATAGGGTTGGTAGAACATGTATAAGATATAGAGGATAAACACAATAGGAACCATAGGGTTGATAGAATATATAGAGGAGAAACACAATGGGAACCATAGGGTTGGTAGAACATGTAAAAGTTATAGTGGTTGATGAGAGAGTGAAGTAAGTGATAAGTGTAATATATTATAGTCAGACTCAGTGTAATATACTATAGTCAGACTCAGTGTAATATACTATAGTCAGACTCAGTCTAATATACTATAGTTAGACTCTGTATAATATAGTATAGTCAGACTCAGTGTAATATACTATAGTCAGACTCAGTGTAATATACTATAGTCAGACTCAGTGTAATATACTATAGTCAGACTCAGTGTAATATACTATAGTCAGACAGTGTAATATATTATAGTCAGACTCAGTGTAATATACTATAGTCAGACAGTGTAATATACTATAGTCAGACTCAGTGTAATATACTATAGTCAGACTCAGTGTAATATACTATAGTCAGACAGTGTAATATACTATAGTCAGACAGTGTAATATACTATAGTCAGACAGTATAATATACTATAGTCAGACTCAGTGTAATATACTATAGTCAGACAGTGTAATATACTATAGTCAGACAGTGTAATATACTATAGTCAGACAGTGTAATATACTATAGTCAGACAGTGTAATATACTATAGTCAGACAGTGTAATATACTATAGTCAGACAGTGTAATATACTATAGTCAGACAGTGTAATATACTATAGTCAGACAGTATAATATACTATAGTCAGACTCAGTGTAATATACTATAGTCAGACAGTATAATATACTATAGTCAGACAGTGTAATATACTATAGTCAGACAGTGTAATATACTATAGTCAGACAGTATAATATACTATAGTCAGACTCAGTGTAAAATACTATAGTCAGACAGTATAATATACTATAGTCAGACTCAGTGTAATATATTATAGTCAGACTCAGTGTAATATACTATAGTCAGACAGTATAATATACTATAGTCAGACTCAGTGTAATATATTATAGTCAGACTCAGTGTAATATACTATAGTCAGACTCAGTGTAATATACTATAGTCAGACTCAGTCTAATATACTATAGTTAGACTCTGTATAATATAGTATAGTCAGACTCAGTGTAATATACTATAGTCAGACTCAGTGTAATATACTATAGTCAGACTCAGTGTAATATACTATAGTCAGACTCAGTGTAATATACTATAGTCAGACAGTGTAATATATTATAGTCAGACTCAGTGTAATATACTATAGTCAGACAGTGTAATATACTATAGTCAGACTCAGTGTAATATACTATAGTCAGACTCAGTGTAATATACTATAGTCAGACAGTGTAATATACTATAGTCAGACAGTGTAATATACTATAGTCAGACAGTGTAATATACTATAGTCAGACAGTATAATATACTATAGTCAGACTCAGTGTAATATACTATAGTCAGACAGTATAATATACTATAGTCAGACAGTGTAATATACTATAGTCAGACAGTGTAATATACTATAGTCAGACAGTATAATATACTATAGTCAGACTCAGTGTAAAATACTATAGTCAGACAGTATAATATACTATAGTCAGACAGTGTAATATACTATAGTCAGACAGTATAATATACTATAGTCAGACTCAGTGTAAAATACTATAGTCAGACAGTATAATATACTATAGTCAGACAGTGTAATATACTATAGTCAGACAGTATAATATACTATAGTCAGACTTAATATAGTCTGTTTCTCCTCTAACTTTTTCAGGTTCTATGGTTACTTTAATCAAATCAAATCAAACTTTATTTTATCACATGCGCCGAATACAAGAGTGAAATGCTGACTTCCAAGCCCTTAACCAACAACTGTAGACCTTACAGTGAAATGCTGACTTCCAAGCCCTTAACCAACAACGCAGTTCAAGAAAGAGTTAAGAAAATACTTACCAAATAAACTAAAGTAAAAAGTGATAAACAGTAATACAATAAAATAACATTAACGAGGCTATATACAGAGGGTACCAGTACAGAGTCAGTGTGTGGGGGTACAAGTTAGTCAAAGTAATTTGTACATGTAGGTAGGGGTAAAGTGACTACACATAGATAATAAACCGTGAGTAGCAGCAGTGTAAAAACAAATGGGGGGGAGGGGGCGTCAATGTAAATAGTCCAGGTGGCTATTTGATTAGTTGTTCAGCAGTTTTATGGCTTGGGGGTAGAAGCTGGTAATGTTTACATATCTTGCATTACTCATCTCATTTGTATATACTGCATTCTAGACTATCTATTGCATCTTAGCCTATGCGCTCTGTCATTGCTCATCCATATATTTATATGTATATATTGTTATTCCATTCCTTTACTTATATTTGTGTGTATTAGGTATTTGTTGTGGAATTTATGTATATTACTTAGATATTGCTGCACTGTTGGAACTAGAAGCACAAGCATTTCGCTACACTCACAATGACATCTGCTGACCATGTGTTTGTGACCAATAACATTTGATTTGATTTGATTTGATTACCTTTCCAAATCATGTCCAATAAATGTAATTTACCACAGGTGGACTCCAATCAAGTTGTAGAAACATCTCTGTCATGGTTCCTCTTGGCACCAGAGGGCGGCAGAGACCGCCCTAGAGAATTTTATTGGACTCAGGTGTGTCTTATTTTTTCAGGATTGTTTCCCTCTTAAAAGAGGTGTGTTTTCTGTGGTCCTTTGCAGAAGCTTGAATTGTTTACATTCGTGTGTGCATTCGTTTCCTGAGTGAGTTTGAGACTTAGTATTTATTGGTTTTTCAAGTGTACAGTGATCCAGTGATCCTTCACCTTATCTCAGTGAAGTATTACTATGTTTATCCTTAACCACTGATTCCTCATCTGATCTCTTCTCTGCACCTGCGTCCAACCGTACCACATCATAATCTCAAGGATGATCAATGGAAACAGGATGCACCTGAGCTCAATTTTGAATCTCATAGATAAGGGCCTGAATACTTATGTAAATAAGATATTTCCATTTTGTATATATATTTATATATATATATTTATACATTTGAAAAAACATTCTAAGAACCTTTATATGGCTTAGTCATTGTGGGGTATTGTGATGTCATTATGGGGTATTGTGATGTCATTATGGGGTATTGTGATGTCATTATGGGGTATTGTGATGTCATTATGGGGTATTGTGTTGACTGATGAGGACATGTTTTAATTTGATCCATTTTAGAGTAAGGCTATAACGTAAAAAAATTTGGATAAATGGAGGAGGTCTGAATGCTTTCAGATTGCACTGTATGTGCAGGAACAAGTTGGATTGGACAAACATCTAATGAGGGAACATGCAGTTCATCTGAAATATTCTTATGAGAGTTTGAAAACAACTTGTATTTCGTTTTTCTCGTATTAAGAACAAGATTTAAATCAGCAAGCATAAATAAGAGCACATGTGAGTTCTCACGCACCCACGCACGCACGCACGCACGCACACACACACACACACACACACACACACACACACACACACACACACACACACACACACACACACACACACACACACACACACACACACACACACGCCAAGTTGATGGTATGTGTATTTCTCCCTATTTCCTATAGCACTGTGTGTTTAGTAACATAAGGTAAATGAAATCAGCTGGCAGATGGGTGCTTTACCAGTCAGTTAGCCTCTAGATAATGGAGGCGTTGACTCCATCATAAAACGGATGGCTTGTTTCTACATTCAGCTGAAATAGATCAGCCAGGTTAAATAAATGAACCCCCCCATTTGTCAGCTGGTAATAAATGTCTCCCCTTCACCAAACAGCTCTGTTTGGTCTAATAAACAGAGGGCTGAACGGGTGCTGTGAGAGGGTTACAGCTTAATGAAACGCTCTTTAAATAAACAGAGGGCTGAACGGTTGCTGTGAGAGGGTTACAGACTGTTTTTCACCTCATCCTGCTCACTGTGATAAGTCGCAAACCAACCAAGCCTGTAATTACAATCTTCCAGAAACCCAGCCAATCTGAGTAGAAATCTCACCATCCAATTACAAGATGTAATAATTTAGCAGTCAAGCTGGTAATGAGGTCTAATACTCATGCATGTGGTAATCCCCCCGGATGCTGACTCTATCAGATGTTCGCTTTGTAATTAGACTGGCACAAAAGCATTATTTCATGTTCAGCAGAAAAATGTGGTTGGTAGGAAGTTAATTTTCTCTCTGCTCTGTGAAGCGTTGACAACATTTTAATGATTTAATCATTACCTCGATCCCGTCTGCCATTGACCCATGTTCCGTTGTGTGTGTGGATACGTTTGCCCATCTAAGAGTCCCTGATACGTAGTAAAGCTTAGCCAGGTAGACACATTTTATATTTCTTAATTATGCAACAATAAAACTATTATGCTAATGACAGGGGAATCTATATTGTAATGCTGCTGTGTCATTTAAAAGCTTTCTGCAACATAAATCAACGTTTTAATTGTAAGTGGTTAACATTTACACATTATCACTGGATTTACCAGTCTCTTTTTCTCTCTGTTTCTTTAAAGCTGAAGAGAAAGGTCATCCAGTGGGAAAGGCTCCTGTAACTGCAGAGCAATGTGACTACAGTCTGTTATACTGTCTGACTCTAGTACATTATACTGTCTGACTATAGTACATTATACTGTCTGACTATAGTACATTATACGGTCTGACTATAGTACATTATACTGTCTGACTCTAGTACATTATACTGTCTGACTATAGTACATTATACGGTCTGACTATAGTACATTATACTGTCTGACTCTAGTACATTATACTGTCTGACTCTAGTCTGTTATACTGTCTGACTATAGTCTGTTATACTTTCTGACTATAGTACATTATACTGTCTGACTATAGTACATAATACTGTCTGACTATAGTATATTATACTGTATGACTATAGTACACAATACTGTCTGAGTATAGTACATTATACTGTCTGACTCTAGTACATTATACTGTCTGACTATAGTACATTATACGGTCTGACTATAGTACATTATACTGTCTGACTCTAGTACATTATACTGTCTGACTATAGTACATTATACTGTCTGACTATAGTACATAATACTGTCTGACTATAGTATATTATACTGTATGACTATAGTACACAATACTGTCTGAGTATAGTACATTATACTGTCTGACTCTAGTACATTATACTGTCTGACTATAGTACATTATACGGTCTGACTATAGTACATTATACTGTCTGACTCTAGTACATTATACTGTCTGACTCTAGTCTGTTATACTGTCTGACTATAGTCTGTTATACTTTCTGACTATAGTACATTATACTGTCTGACTATAGTACATTATACTGTCTGACTATAGTACATAATACTGTCTGACTATAGTATATTATACTGTATGACTATAGTACACAATACTGTCTGAGTATAGTACATTATACTGTCTGACTCTAGTACATTATACTGTCTGACTATAGTACATTATACGGTCTGACTATAGTACATTATACTGTCTGACTCTAGTCTGTTATACTGTCTGACTCTAGTCTGTTATACTGTCTGACTCTAGTCTATTATACTGTCTGACTATAGTACATTATACTGTCTGACTCTAGTACATTATACTGTCTGACTATAGTCTGTTATACTGTCTGACTATAGTCTGTTATACTGTCTGACTATAGTCTGTTATACTTTCTGACTATAGTACATTATACTGTCTGACTCTAGTCTGTTATACTGTCTGACTCTAGTCTATTATACTGTCTGACTATAGTACATTATACTGTCTGACTATAGTACATAATACTGTCTGACTATAGTACATAATACTGTCTGACTATAGTATATTATACTGTCTGACTCTAGTCTGTTATACTGTCTGACTATAGTACATTATACTGTCTGACTCTAGTCTGTTATACTGTACATTATACTGTCTGACTATAGTACATTATACTGTCTGACTATAGTACATAATACTGTCTGACTATAGTACATTATACTGTCTGACTATAGTACATAATACTGTCTGACTATAGTACATTATACTGTCTGACTATAGTACATAATACTGTCTGACTATAGTACATTATACTGTCTGACTATAGTATATTATACTGTCTGACTCTAGTCTATTATACTGTCTGACTATAGTATATTATACTGTCTGACTATAGTGCATTATACTGTCTGACTAGTATATTATACTGTCTGACTATAGTCTATTATACTGTCTGACTATAGTACATTATACTGTCTGACTATAGTCTGTTATACTGTCTGACTCTAGTCTATTATACTGTCTGACTATAGTACATTATACTGTCTGACTCTAGTCTATTATACTGTCTGACTATAGCATATTATAGTGTCTGACTATAGTGCATTATACTGTCTGACTAGTATATTATACTGTCTGACTATAGTACATTATACTGTCTGACTATAGTCTATTATACTGTCTGACTATAGTATATTATACTGTCTGACTCTAGTCTATTATACTGTCTGACTACAGTCTGTTATACTGTCTGACTATCGTCTGTTATACTGTCTGACTATAGTCTATTATACTTTCTGACTATAGTACATTATACTGTCTGACTACAGTCTATTATACTGTCTGACTACAGTCTGTTATACTGTCTGACTATAGTCTATTATACTGTCTGACTACAGTGCATTATACTGTCTGACTAGTATATTATACTGTCTGACTATAGTCTATTATACTGTCTGACTATAGTCTATTATACTGTCTGACTACAGTCTGTTATACTGTCTGACTATAGTCTGTTATACTGTCTGACTATAGTCTATTATACTGTCTGACTACAGTCTGTTATACTGTCTGACTATAGTCTATTATACTGTCTGACTACAGTCTGTTATACTGTCTGACTATAGTCTGTTATACTGTCTGACTATAGTCTATTATACTGTCTGACTACAGTCTGTTATACTGTCTGACTATAGTACATTATACTGTCTGACTATAGTCTATTATACTGTCTGACTATAGTATATTACACTGTCTGACTACAGTCTGTTATACTGTCTGACTATAGTATATTATACTGTCTGACTATAGTATATTATACTGAGTCTGACTATAGTATATTACACTGAGTCTGACTATAGTCTATTATACTGTCTGACTATAGTGTATTATACTGAGTCTGACTATAGTATATTACACGGAGTCTGACTATAGTCTATTATACTGTCTAACTATAATATATTACAACGTCTGACTATAGTATATTACACTGTCTGATTATAGACTATAGTAGATATGGCTCCGGAGGGGAACGCTGCCGTTTTACATTCCCCTAACAAACTGTGCTATTTTATTTGTTTCTTTCGTGTTGTTTGTAACATATTTTTCTACTTATTTTGTACATAATGTTGCTGCTACCATCTCTTATGACCGAAAATAACTCCTGGACATTAGAACAGCGATTACTGACCTCAAACTGGACAAATATTTTGTCTTTAGCGAGTCCGACGCGAAGAATATACTGCTTTCTCGGGAACAGGCCCAAATCCCATTTGAGAATTCGTTGGCGAATGCGTGATCCTCCACTACCATCTGTTCTATTGGCCAAAGTGCAAATCATTGGACAACAAAATTTATGATTTATGATCAAGACTATCCTACCAATTGGATATAAAAAAATGGTATTATCTTATGTTTCACCGAGTCGTAGCTGAATGACGACATGGATAATATAGAGCTGGCGGGATTTTCTATGCATCGGCAGGACAGAGAAACTACGTCTGGTAAGAAGAGGAGCAGGGGTGTGTGTCTATTTGTCAATAACAGCTGGTTCGCAATATTTAATATTAAAGAAGTCTGGAGGTATTGCTCACCTGAGGTAGAGTACCTTGTGATAAGCAGTAGACCACACTATCTACCAAAAGAGGTCTCATCTATATTATTCGTAGCCATCTATGTATTTACCACCACAAACCGATGCTGACACCAAAACCGCACTCAACCAGCTTTATAAGGCCACTCAAACAGCTGTATAAGGCCACTAAACCAGCTGTATAAGGCCACTCAACCAGCTGTATAAGGCCACTGAACCAGCTGTATAAGGCCACTCAAACAGCTGTATAAGGCCACTCAACCAGCTGTATAAGGCCACTCAACCAGCTTTATAAGGCCACTCAAACAGCTGTATAAGGCCACTCAACCAGCTGTATAAGGCCACTCAACCAGCTGTATAAGGCCACTCAACCAGCTGTATAAGGCCACTAAACCAGCTGTATAAGGCCACTAAACCAGCTGTATAAGGCCACTAAACCAGCTGTATAAGGCCACTCAACCAGCTGTATAAGGCCACTCAACCAGCTGTATAAGGCCACTAAACCAGGTGTATAAGGCCACTAAACCAGCTGAATTTACCGGCAGAAAATGATCAAAACATTATGGTGGGAGATTATAATACACTGTTAAGTACCTCAATGGACTGTAAAGGAAATCACTCTACAAACTATCATCAACGTGCCCTCACAAGTATTATGGACACATTAGAATTAGTGGATATTTGGAGACTAAAAACCCTGACCTAGTGAGATATACATGGATGAGACTTAATCAAGCTAGTCGTCTTGACTACTTTCTTGTCTCTTTCTCTTTTGCGTCAAAGGTAAAAATAGCTTTAATAGGAGACAGAATGCGATCACATCATCATCTAATTGGCCTCCACATAACTTTCATAGAATTTCCACGTGGGCGGGGTTTTGGAAATTTTATCCAAATTTACTGGAGAACAATTTATTTATTTTATTTTTAACTAAGACATAATTTTTGCAGTATAATATAGGTTCAGCATATCCCCTCATTATTTGGGAGACCTTTAAATGTACTTTCAGAGGTCAATTCAATATTCATCAATAATAAAAAAGCAGTTTCTGGCTAAAGAGACTAGACTAACAAAGGAAATACATGAACTAATAGTTCAGGTAGATAGCAATAAAAAATAAACTACGGAGATACAAAATAAGAGGAAAAACAAAAAGAACTGGAGGAACTTATTCCAGAACGATCTATTACAAAAATAAAGCAAACTGGATGGAATATGGAAAAAAACGCCCCAAATTCTTTCGGAATCTCCAACACAGGAATGCTAACAAAAATGATTTGCAGAAACTCGTTACTGAAGACCGAGTCATCAAGGAATCTCCAAATTATATTATAAAAGAGGAAGCTTATTATTTTAACCAGATGTTCTCTTTTCCTTCTCATCCTCACCGACTGAATTATGATTATTGTAAGGAAATCTTTCCAAAAAAATAAAACATTTGAAAAAGTACAAATGTGAAGAAAGATCAGAGTGAAGGCCAAATTACAGAGGAATAACTTTGAGGCAATTAAATCCTTCTTATATACAGTGCCTTGCGAAAGTATTCGGCCCCCTTGAACTTTGCGACCTTTTGCCACATTTCAGGCTTCAAACATAAAGATATAAAACTGTATTTTTTTGTGAAGAATCAACAACAAGTGGGACACAATCATGAAGTGGAACGACATTTATTGGATATTTCAAACTTTTTTAACAAATCAAAAACTGAAAAATTGGGCGTGCAAAATTATTCAGCCCCCTTAATTAATACTTTGTAGCGCCACCTTTTGCTGCGATTACAGCTGTAAGTCGCTTGGGGTATGTCTCTATCAGTTTTGCACATCGAGAGACTGACATTTTTTCCCATTCCTCCTTGCAAAACAGCTCGAGCTCAGTGGGGTTGGATGGAGAGCATTTGTGAACAGCAGTTTTCAGTTCTTTCCACAGATTCTCGATTGGATTCAGGTCTGGACTTTGACTTGGCCATTCTAACACCTGGATATGTTTATTTTTGAACTATTCCATTGTAGATTTTGCTTTATGTTTTGGATCATTGTCTTGTTGGAAGACAAATCTCCGTCGCAGTCTCAGGTCTTTTGCAGACTCCATCAGGTTTTCTTCCAGAATGGTCCTGTATTTGGCTCCATCCATCTTCCCATCAATTTTAACCATCTTCCCTGTCCCTGCTGAAGAAAAGCAGGCCCAAACCATGATGCTGCCACCACCATGTTTGACAGTGGGTATCGTGTGTTCAGGGTGATGAGCTGTGTTGCTTTTACCCCAAACATAACGTTTTGCATTGTTGCCAAAAAGTTCAATTTTGGTTTCATCTGACCAGAGCACCTTCTTCCACATGTTTGGTGTGTCTCCCAGGTGGCTTGTGGCAAACTTTAAACAACACTTTTTATGGATATCTTTAAGAAATGGCTTTCTTCTTGCCACTCTTCCATAAAGGCCAGATTTGTGCAATATACGACTGATTGTTGTCCTATGGACAGAGTCTCCCACCTCAGCTGTAGATCTCTGCAGTTCATCCAGAGTGATCATGGGCCTCTTGGCTGCATCTCTGATCAGTCTTCTCCTTGTATGAGCTGAAAGTTTAGAGGGACGGCCAGGTCTTGGTAGATTTGCAGTGGTCTGATACTCCTTCCATTTCAATATTATCGCTTGCACAGTGCTCCTTGGGATGTTTAAAGCTTGGGAAATATTTTTGTATCCAAATCCGGCTTTAAACTTCTTCACAACAGTATCTCGGACCTGCCTGGTGTGTTCCTTGTTCTTCATGATGCTCTCTGCGCTTTTGACGGACCTCTGAGACTATCACAGTGCAGGTGCATTTATACGGAGACTTGATTACACACAGGTGGATTGTATTTATCATCATTAGTAATTTAGGTCAGCATTGGATCATTCAGAGATCCTCACTGAACTTCTGGAGAGAGTTTGCTGCACTGAAAGTAAAGGGGCTGAATAATTTTGCACGCCCAATTTTTCAGTTTTTGATTTGTTAAAAACGTTTGAAATATCCAATAAATGTCGTTCCACTTCATGATTGTGTCCCACTTGTTGTTGATTCTTCACAAAAAAATACAGTTTTATATCTTTCTGTTTGAAGCCTGAAATGTGGCAAAAGGTCGCAAAGTTCAAGGGGGCCGAATACTTCCGCAAGGCACTGTATACTCAAAGCTCTATTGCTAGCTTGTTTTAACTACTCCTATAGAAATGGAAGTCTGTCAGTTACTCCGCAGGAAGATCTGATTTCAATATTATTAAAGCAAGACCCATATGGAACCTGTCGACATGAACGATACATTGGAGATAATGAATGACAAGTGCTAGAAATAATAGAACATCATGCATCATCTAAGAAGCCAGGCCTGGTATTTGTAGTGGATTTTGAAAAGGTCTTTGATAAAGTAAGGGAGGAGCCCCCTGAAATGGACAAAAATGAATGGGAACTGTCGTGGAAATTTCCTGTATTTACCAAATCATGAGAGCAAACCACACACAAGTCAGAGTTTATAATCACAAAGTCCATCTTTAATTATATGAGCTCCATCACAACCCTGTGACTCTCAGATCAATTCAGTGTCTATAAATTAATTCTCTGAGAGTCCCTTACACATTGCAACTGAGATCCTTTATAGCAAAGACACACATAGCCAGACAGCATTGGCCATAATTTATCGTTCAGCTTTGTCTCCTAAACTATGTTATTTTCTCAGACTCAGAACCTTAACAAATCCTCACATCAACAGGCATATATCAAATCCATCCTATCTTGACAAGATCACAGAGACACATTGACTGGCACACAGACATTGTGGAGCCAAGAAATACACGCTTAACCTCTCCCCTCTCTCCAGCGTACAGGAACTATAGCGTACAGGAACTAGCAAATGTAATGCTCCAATATAAACTCATATTTTGATAAATATGAACTTTATCAAACAAAACATACATGTATTGTGTAACATGAAGTCCTATGAGTGTCATCTGATGAAGATGATTAATTGTATCTCTATTTGTGGTTTTTGTGACTCTGGAAAATATTTTGTGTTTTTCTGTGGCTATGTGGTGACCTAACATAATCGTTTCTGGTGCTTTTGCTGTAAAGCATATTTGAAATCAGACACTGTGGTGTGATTAACAACAAAATTAGCTTTAAAATGGTATGAAATACATGTATGTTTGAGGAATTTTAATTATGAGATTTTTGATGTATTGAAATTGGCGCCCTGCACTTTCACTGGCTGTTGTCATATCGCTCCCGTTAACGGGATTGCAGCCATAAGAAGTTTTTTAACCAAAACAAAAACATCCTATGGTCTTCTGCATTAGCATCGAACAGCCCCCGTGATATTCAACTTTTCAGGGAAGCTAGAAATCAATATACACAGGCAGTTAGAAAAGCCAAGGCTAGCTTTTTCAAGCAGAAATTTGTTTCCTGCAACACAAACTCAAACAAGTTCTGGGACACTGTAAAGTCCATGGAGAATACGAACACCTCCTCCCAGCTGCCCACTGCACTGAAGATAGGAAACACTGTCACCACCGATAAATCCACTATAATTGAGAATTTCAATAAGCATTTTTCTACGGCTGGCCATGCTTTCCACCTGGCTACCCCTACCCCGGTCAACAGCACTGCAGCCCCCACAGCAACTCACCCAAGCCTTCCCCATTTCTCCGTCACCCAAATCCAGTCAGCTGATGTTCTGAAAGAGCTGCAAAATCTGGACCCCTACAAATCTGCCGGGCTAGACAATCTGGTTCCTTTCTTTCTACAATTATCTGCCGAAATTGTTGCCACCCCTATTACTACCCTGTTCAACCTCTCTTTTGTGTCGTCTGAGATTCCCAAAGATTGAAAAACAGCTGTGGTTATCCCCCTCTTCAAAGGGGGGACACTCTTGACCCAAACTGTTACAGACCCATATCTATCCTACCCTGCCTTTCTAAGGTCTTCAAAAGCCAAGTCAGAAAACAGAATACCGGCCATTTTGAATCCCACCATACCTTCTCTGCTATGAAATCAGGTTTCAGATCTGGTCATGGGTGCACCTCAGCCAAACAATACTGTGCAGCCGTATTCGTTAACCTGGCCAAGGCTTTCGACTCTGTCAATCACCACATCCTCATCAGCAGAATCGACAGCCTTGGTTTCTCAAATGATTGCCTTGCCTGGTTCACCAACTACTTCTCTGATAGAGTTCAGCGTGTCAAATCGGAGGGTCTGCTGTCCGGGCCTCTGGCAGTCTCTATGGGGGTGCCACAGGGTTCAATTCTTGGACCGACTCTCTTCTCTGTATACATCAATGCTGTCGCTCTTGCTGCTGGTGAGTATCTGATCCACCTCTACGCAGATGACAGCCTTCTGTATACTTCTGGCCCTTCTTTGGACACTGTGTTAACAACCCTCCAGGCGAGCTTCAATGTCATACAACTCTCCTTCCGTGGCTTCCAATTGCTCTTAAATACAAGTAAAACTAAATGCATGCTCTTCAACTGATCGCTGCCTGCACCTGCCCGCCTGTCCAACATCACTACTCTGGAAGGCTCTGACTTAGAATATGTGGACAACTACAAACACCTAGGTGTCTGGTTAGACTGTAAACTATCCTTCCAGACTCACATCAAACATCTCCAATCCAAAGTTAAATCTAGAGTTGGCTTCCTATTTCGCAACAAAGCATCCTTCACTCATGCTGCCAAACATACCATTGTAAAACTGACCATCCTACCAATCCTCGACATCGGCGATGTAATTTACAAAATTGCCTCCAATACCCTACTTAATTAATTGGATGCAGTCTATCACAGTGCCATCCGTTTTGTCACCAAAGCCCCATATACTACCCACCACTGCGACCAGTACACTCTTGTTGGCTGGCCCTCGCTTCATACTCATCGCCAAACCCACTGGCTCCAGGTCATCTACAAGACCCTGCTGGGTAAAGTGCCCCCTTATCTCAGCTCGCTGGTCACCATAGCAGCACCCACCTGTAGCACACACTCCAGCAGGTATATCTCTCTGGTCACCCCCAAAAACAATTCTTCCTTTGGTCGCCTCTCCTTCCAGTTCTCTGCTGCCAGTGACTGGAACGAATTGCAAAAATCGCTGATGTTAGAGACTTTTGTTTCCCTCACCAACTTTAAACATCAACTATCTGAGCAGCTAACCAATAGCTGCAGCAATACATAGTTCATCTGTAAATAGCCCACCCAATCTACTACACCCAGTCTACCTACCTCATCCCCATACTGTTTTTATTTTATTTAGTTTTCTGCCCTTTTGCACACCAGTATCTCTACTTGCACATCATCATCTGTTTATTTATCACTCGTTTTAATCTGCTAAATTGTAATTATTTGCTCCTATGGCCTATTTATTGCCTACCTCCTCATGCCTTTTGCACACACTGTATATAGACTTTCTTTTTTCTACTGTGTCATTGATTGTTTATTGTGTTATTGGCTTGTATCACGTTCGTCGTAAGGATCGGACCAACGCGCAGCGTGAGTAGAGATCCACATCTTTTTAATAAATCGAAACTCACTGCACAAAACAACAAACAACCTATGTGCACTAAGGCAACTATACATAAACAAATTCCCACAACACAAATGAGGAAAATTGCTACCTAAATATGATCCCCAATTATCCCCAATCAGAGACAACGATAAACAGCTGTCTCTGATTGTGTCACGCCCTGACCTGAGTATTCTTTGTTTTCTTTTTATATTTTGGTTAGGTCAGGGTGTGACATGGGTGATGTATGTGTTTTTGTACCGTCTAGGTTTTTTTTGTAGGTTTATGGGGTTGTTTACCATCTAGGTGTTTATGTATGTCTATGGTTGCCTAGATTGGTTCTCAATTAGAGGCAGCTGTTTATTGTTGTCTCTGATTGGGAACCATATTTAGGCAGCCATCTTCTTTGGGTATTTCGTGGGTTATTGTCTATGTGATGTTGCATGTTAGCACTTAGCCACCCCATCCATCCTCTCTATGCAGTTCAGACTAAATCACCCCATCCATCCTCTCTATGCAGTTCAGACTAAATCACCCCATCCATCCTCTCTATGTTGTTCAGACTAAACCACCCCACCCATCCTCTCTATGCAGTTCAGACTAAACCACCCCATCCAACCTTTCTATGTTGTTCAGACTAAACCACCCCACCCATCCTCTCTATGCAGTTCAGACTAAACCAGACCATCTATCTTCTCTCTGTGTCATCCAGCTTCTTCCGGCAAAAATTTGCATCCTGTAGCTCTAACTCCAAGTTCTGGGACACTGTGAAGTCCATGGAGAACAAGAGCACCTCCCCTAGCTGCCCACTGCACTGAGGCTAGGTAACACGGTCACCACCGATAAATCCATGATTATCGAAAACTTCAACAAGCATTTCTCAACGGCTGGCCATGCCTTCCTACTGGCTACTCCAACCTCGGCCAACAGCTCCGCCCACCCCCCCCCCCCCTGCAGCTACTCGCCCAAGCCTCTCCAGGTTCTCCTTTACCCAAATCCAGATAGCAGATGTTCTGAAAGAGCTGCAAAACATGGACCCATACAAATCAGCTGGGCTTGACAATCTGGACCCTCTATTTCTGAAACTATCCACCGCCATTGTCGCAACCCCTATTACCAGCCTGTTCAACCTCTCTTTCATATCGTCTGAGATCCCCAAGGATTGGAAAGCTGCCGCAATCATCCCCCTCTTCAAAGGGGGAGACACCCTGGACCCAAACTGTTACAGACCTATATCCATCCTGCCCTGCCTATCTAAGGTCTTCGAAAGCCAAGTCAACAAACAGGTCACTGACCATCTTGAATCCCACCGTACCTTCTCCGCTGTGCAATCTGGTTTCCGAGCAGGTCACGGGTGCACCTCAGCCACGCTCAAGGTACTAAACGATATCATAACCGCCATCGATAAAAGACAGTACTGTGCAGCCATCTTCATCGACCTCGCCAAGGCTTTCGACTCTGTCAATCACCATATTCTTATCGGCAGACTCAGTAGCCCCGGTTTTTCTGATGACTGCCTTGCCTGGTTCACCAATTACTTTGCAGACAGAGTTCAGTGTGTCAAATAGGAGGGCATGCTGTCCGGTCCTCTGGCAGTCTCTATGGGGGTTCCACAGGGTTCAATTCTCGGGCCGACTCTTTTCTCTGTATATATCAATGATGTTGCTCTTGCTGCAGGCGATTCCCTCATCCACCTCTACGCAGACTACACCATTCTGTATACTTCCGGCCCGTCATTGGACACTGCTATCTAACCTCCAAACGAGCTTCAATGCCATACAACACTCCTTCCGTGGCCTCCAACTGCTCTTAAACGCTAGTAAAACCAAATGCATGCTTTTCAACCGTTCGCTGCCTGCACCCGCACGCCCGACTAGCATCTCCACCCTGGATGGTTCCGACCTAGAATATGTGGACATCTATAAGTACCTAGGTGTCTGGCTAGACTGTAAACTCTACTTCCAGACTCATATCAAACATCTCCAATCTAAAATCAAATCTAGAGTCGGCTTTCTATTCCGCAACAAAGCCTCCTTCACTCACGCCGACAAACTTACCCTAGTAAAACTGACTATCCTACCGATCCTCGACTTCGGCGATATCATCTACAAAATTGCTTCCAATACTCTACTCAGCAAACTGGATGCAGTTTATCACAGTGCCATCCGTTTTGTTACTAAAGCTCCTTATACCACCCACCACTGCGACCTGTATGCTCTAGTCGGCTGGCCCTCGCTACATATTCGTCGCCAGACCCACTGGCTCCAGGTCATCTACAAGTCCATGCTAGGTAAAGCTCCGCCTTATCTCAGTTCACTGGTCACGATGGCAACACCCACCCGTAGCACGCGCTCCAGCAGGTGTATCTCACTGATCATCCCTAAAGCCAACACCTCATTTGGTCGCCTTTCGTTCCAGTTCTCTGCTGCCTGTGACTGGAACGAAATGCAAAAATCGCTGAAGTTGGAGACTTTTATCTCCCTCAACAACTTCAAACATCTGCTATCTTAGCAGCTAACCGATCGCTGCAGCTGTACATAGTCTATCGGTAAATAGCCCACCCAATTTTACCTACCTCATCCTCATACTGTTTATATTTATTTACTTTTCTGCTCTTTTGCACACCAATATCTCTACCTGTACATGACCATCTGATCATTTATCACTCTAGTGTTAATCTGCAAAATTGTAATTATTCGCCTACCTCCTCATGCCTTTTGCACACAATGTATATAGACTCTCTTTTTTTCTACTGTGTTATTGACTTGTTAATTGTTTACTCCATGTGTAACTCTGTGTTGTCTGTTCACACTGCTATGCTTTATCTTGGCCAGGTCGCAGTTGCAAATGAGAACTTGTTCTCAACTAGCCTACCTGGTTAAATAAAGGTGAAATAAAGAATAAATAAAAAAGTTCAGACTAAACCAGGCCATCTATCTTCCCTCTGTGTTGTTCAGACTAAACCACCCCATCCATCCTCTCTATGCAGTTCAGACTAAACCACCCCATCCATCCTCTCTATGCAGTTCAGACTAAACCACCCCATCCATCCTCTCTATGTTGTTCAGACTAAACCACCCCATCCATCCTCTCTATGCAGTTCAGACTAAACCACCCCATCCATCCTCTCTATGTTGTTCAGACTAAACCACCCCATCCATCCTCTCTATGCAGTTCAGTCTAAACCATCCCACCCATCCTCTCTATGCAGTTCAGACTAAACCACCCCATCCATCCTCTCTATGCAGTTCAGACTAAACCACCCCATCCATCCTCTCTATGCAGTTCAGACTAAATCACCCCATCCATCCTCTCTATGTTGTTCAGACTAAACCACCCCATCCATCCTCTCTATGCAGTTCAGACTAAACCACCCCATCCATCCTCTCTATGTTGTTCAGACTAAACCACCCCATCCATCCTCTCTATGCAGTTCAGACTAAACCACCCCATCCATCCTCTCTATGCAGTTCAGACTAAATCACCCCATCCATCCTCTCTATGTTGTTCAGACTAAACCACCCCATCCATCCTCTCTATGCAGTTCAGACTAAACCACCCCATCCATCCTCTCTATGCAGTTCAGACTAAATCACCCCATCCATCCTCTCTATGTTGTTCAGACTAAACCACCCCATCCATCCTCTCTATGTTGTTCAGACTAAACCACCCCACCCATCCTCTCTATGCAGTTCAGACTAAACCAGGCCATCTATCTTCTCTCTGAGTCATTCAGACTAAACCAGGCCATCTATCTTCCCTCTGTGTTGTTCAGACTAGACCAGACCAAAATTCTCAACACAACTAGCCATTCATCTGCATTCACTGTCAAAATGGACAGAGAGAAAAAAAAAGCTTCAAATTACTTCCATTCACCACTCTACCGACCCACCACCATCACTCTGTCCTCTCTATCCTCCTCTCCAATCTAATGATTAGAGTATCATGGTCCAGCCTTGCCCTCCTCTCTGCTCCACCTCCTGGTCCAGCCTGGCCCTCCTCTCTGCTCCACCTCCTGGTCCAGGCTGGCCCTCCTCCCTGCCCCTCCTGGTCCAGCCTGGCCCTCCTTCTGCTCCCCCCCCCCTGGTCCAGCCTGGCCCTCCTCCCTGCTCCACCTCCTGGTCCAGCCTGGCCCTCCTCTCTGCTCCACCTCCTGGTCCAGCCTGGCCCTCCTCTCTGCTCCACCTCCTGGTCCAGGCTGGCCCTCCTCCCTGCCCCTCCTGGTCCAGCCTGGCCCTCCTTTCTGCTCCCCCTCCTGGTCCTGCCTGGCCCTCCTCCTGGCTCCACCTCCTGGTCCAGCCTGGCCATCCTCCCTGCTCTCCCTCCCTTTCCCCACTCTCCCAGTCCCCCACCCTAGTCTCCTTCCCAGTACCCCTTCTTTGATCCTCCTCCCTGGTCCAGCCTAGCCCCCTCTTTGGTCCCCTTCCCTGGCCCCCCTCTACGGCCCTCCTCTGTCAGTTCCCCTCCCTGGCACCCCTCCCTGGTCCCCCTCTACGGCTCTCCTCTGTCAGTTCCACTCCCTGGTCCAGCCTGGACCTCCTACCTGGTCCCCCTCCCTGGCACCCCTCCCTGGCCCCCCTCTCCAGCCCTCCTCTCCCTGTCCCCCCCTGGCCCCACTCCCTGGTTGACCCTGGCCCCCCTTCCTTGGCCCCCTCCCATGGCCCCCTTCTCCCAGTCCCCCTCCCTTGGTCCTCCCTCCTGGGCCAGCCTGGCCCCCCTCCTTGTCTCTCCCATGGTTACTCTACCGTCAATAATGTGTTATTGAAGTGAAATGGTCACATTAACCCTGAGCAGCCTAATGCTCTGTTCTTCATTGATCACATAAACACAGGATATACTTTATTACAGCATGACGTAGACAGTTAATCATCTCTCCGTCTCTGACAAGATCATAGTGGACTTGGAGAGACAAGGAGAGGAGGAGTGAAGAGGACTGGAGAGAAGAGAGCTCCCCAAGGAACCATCACAGGGAATTAGAGAGTGTTCAGCTCAGCGTATGTAGGCTAGCAGGCTCTCAGGCTCTCTCGGTGGGAAAGGCCTCCTGAATGAGCCTTTTTTATCTGGCCGTGGAATCAAATTAAAAGGCTTTGTAAGTCCTGACCTCACATTAATCAGAAAGCAGAAGTTGTAACCCTGGTGATTTGTTAGCTGACCTGTTTTCATCAGGTCCCACCCACTACCAGAAGTTAATATGGAGGAAACATTATCTTTAAGTGCAGCTACACTCCAGGAATAAAAGGTGCTATCAAGAACCTAAATGGGTTCTTCAGCTGTTCCCATAAAATAACCCTTTTGAAGAACCCTTTTTGGTTCCAGGTGTGTCCCTGCTCTGCTCTTTAACAGAGTCCAATTAAAGATGCACTCTCAAACTTTTGTGCAATTTCAGCCAGTAGTTTTGAAAGTGGTGCTCAAGAGCCAAAAGTGGTCAATTTTTGTGTAATGTCATCCAGCTGAGTCCTATCATCCAGTTGTGTCCTATCATTCAGTTGTGTCCCATCATCCAGTTGTGTCCCATCACAAGGGAAAGGGGTTGGGTTTGAATGAAAGAGCGGGAGGACTGAGGGACAAAGGGAATGGGTCTCTATTGAACCTTGAGAAGCTGTGCTACCATCATTATAGAATCTCAAGCATTCTAATAACCTCCCATTCGGAAAAGGAAAATGCAAATAGTACCTAGAGGACTATTATACTAGAGGTACAGGAGGACTATTATAATAGAGGTACAGGAGGACTATTATACTAGAGACAATAGAGGACTATTATACTAGAGAAACTAGAGGACTATTATACTAGAGGTACAGGAGAACTATTATACTAGAGGTGCAGGAGGACTATTATACTAGAGGAACAGGAGGACTATTATACTAGAGGTACAGGAGGACTATTATACTAGAGGTACAGGAGGACTATTATACTAGAGACACTAGAGGACTATTATACTAGAGGTACAGGAGGACTATTATACTAGAGGTACAGGAGGACTATTTTACTAGAGGTACAGGAGGACTATTATACTAGAGACACTAGAGGACTATTATACTAGAGGTACAGGAGGACTATTATACTAGAGGCACAGGAGGACTATTATACTAGAGGAACAGGAGGACTATTATACTAGAGGTACAGGAAGACTATTATACTAGAGGTACAGGAGGACTATTATTCTAGAGGTACAGGAGGACTTTTATACTAGAGGTACAGGAGGACTATTATACTAGAGACATTAGAGGACTATTATACTAGAGAGACTAGAGAACTATTATACTAGAGGTACAGGATCACTATTATTCTAGAGACACTAGAGGACTATTCTACTAGAGAGACTAGAGGACTATTATACTAGAGACACTAGAGAACTATTATACTAGAGGTACAGGAGGACTATTATACTAGAGGTACAGGAGGACTATTATACTAGAGGTACAGGAGGACTATTATACTAGAGGTACAGGAGGACTATTATACTAGAGACACTAGAGGACTATTATACTAGAGGTACAGGAGGACTATTATACTAGAGACACTAGAGGACTATTATACTAGAGATACAGGAGGACTATTATACTAGAGGTACAGGAGGACTATTATACTAGAGGTACAGGAGGACTATTATACTAGAGGTACAGGAGGACTATTATACTAGAGACACTAGAGGACTATTATACTAGAGGTACAGGAGGACTATTATACTAGAGGTACAGGAGGACTATTATACTAGAGGTACAGGAGGACTATTATACTAGAGGTACAGGAGGACTATTATACTAGAGGTCAGGAGGACTATTATACTAGAGGTACAGGAGGACTATTATACTAGAGGTAAAGGAGGACTATTATACTAGAGGTACAGGAGGACTATTATACTGGAGACACTAGAGGACTATTATACTAGAGGTACAGGAGGACTATTATACTAGAGACACTAGAGGACTATTATACTAGAGGTACAGGATGCATATTATACTAAAGGTATAGGAGGACTATTATACTAGAGGTACAGGAGAACTATTATACTAGAGGTACAGGAGGACTATTATACTAGAGGTACAGGATGCATATTATACTAGAGGTATAGGAGGACTATTATACTAGAGGCACAGGAGGACTATTATACTAGAGGAACAGGAGGACTATTATACTAGAGGTACAGGAGGACTATTATACTAGAGGTACAGGAGGACTATTATTCTAGAGGTACAGGAGGACTATTATACTAGAGACACTAGATGACTATTATACTAGAGGTACAGGAGGACTATTATACTAGAGGTACAGGAGGACTATTATACTAGAGGTACAGGAGGACTATTATACTAGAGGTACAGGAGGACTATTATACTAGAGGTCAGGAGGACTATTATACTAGAGGTACAGGAGGACTATTATACTAGAGGTACAGGAGGACTATTATACTAGAGGTACAGGAGGACTATTATACTAGAGACACTAGAGGACTATTATACTAGAGGTACAGGAGGACTATTATACTAGAGACACTAGAGGACTATTATACTAGAGGTACAGGATGCATATTATACTAAAGGTATAGGAGGACTATTATACTAGAGGTACAGGAGGACTATTATACTAGAGGTACAGGAGGACTATTATACTAGAGGTACAGGATGCATATTATACTAGAGGTATAGGAGGACTATTATACTAGAGGCACAGGAGGACTATTATACTGGAGGAACAGGAGGACTATTATACTAGAGGTACAGAAGGACTTTTATACTAGAGGTACAGGAGGACTATTATTCTAGAGGTACAGGAGGACTTTTATACTAGAGGTACAGGAGGACTATTATACTAGAGACATTAGAGGACTATTATACTAGAGAGACTAGAGAACTATTATACTAGAGGTACAGGATCACTATTATTCTAGAGACACTAGAGGACTATATACTAGAGAGACTAGTGGACTATTATACAAGAGGTACAGGAGGACTATTATACTAGAGGTACAGGAGGACTATTATACTAGAGACACTAGAGGACTATTCTACTAGAGAGACTAGAGGACTATTATACTAGAGACACTAGAGGACTATTATACTAGAGACACTAGAGGACTATTATACTAGAGGTACAGGAGGACTATTATACTAGAGGTACAGGAGGACTATTATACTAGAGGTACAGGAGGACTATTATACTAGAGGTACAGGAGGACTATTATACTAGAGACACTAGAGGACTATTATACTAGAGGTACAGGAGGACTATTATACTAGAGGTACAGGAGGACTATTATACTAGAGGTACAGGAGGACTATTATACTAGAGACACTAGAGGACTATTATACTAGAGGTACAGGAGGACTATTATACTAGAGACACTAGAGGACTATTATACTAGAGGTACAGGATGCATATTATACTAAAGGTATAGGAGGACTATTATACTAGAGGTACAGGAGGACTATTATACTAGAGGTACAGGAGGACTATTATACTAGAGGTACAGGATGCATATTATACTAGAGGTATAGGAGGACTATTATACTAGAGGTACAGGATGCATATTATACTAAAGGTATTGGAGGACTATTATACTAGAGCCACGAGAGGACTGTTATTCTAGAGACACTAGAGGACTATTATACTAGAGGTACAGGAGGACTATTATACTAGAGGCACAGGAGGACTATTATGCTAGAGGTACAGGAGGACTATTATTCTAGAGGTACAGGAGGACTTTTATACTAGAGGTACAGGAGGACTATTATACTAGAGACATTAGAGGACTATTATACTAGAGAGACTAGAGAACTATTATACTAGAGGTACAGGATCACTATTATTCTAGAGACACTAGAGGACTATATACTAGAGAGACTAGTGGACTATTATTCAAGAGGTATAGGAGGACTATTATACTAGAGGTACAGGAGGACTATTATACTAGAGACACTAGAGGACTATTCTACTAGAGAGACTAGAGGACTATTATACTAGAGACACTAGAGGACTATTATACTAGAGGTATAGGAGGACTATTTAATTATAGGTACAGGAGGACTATTATACTAGAGATACAGGGTGACTATTATTCTAGAGACACTAGAGGACTATTATACTAGAGAGACTCGTGGACTATTATACTAGAGGTACAGGAGGACTATTATACTAGAGCTACAGGAGGACTAATATACTAGAGACACTAGAGGACTATTATACTATAGGTACAGAAAGACAATTTTTAAACTAGAAGAGGAGGAGGACTATTGTAATAGAGGTACAGGAGTACTACTATACTAGAGGTACAGGAGGACTATTATACTAGAGGTACAGGAGGGCTATTATACTAGAGACACTAGAGGTCTACTATACTGGAGAGACTAGAGGACTATTATACTAGAGGTACAGGAGGACTATTATACTAGAGACACTAGGTGACTATTACACTAGAGACACTAGATGACTATTACACTAGAGACACTAGAGGACAATTATACTAGACGTACAGGAGGACTATTTAACTAGAGGTACAGGAGGACTATTATACAAGAGACACTAGATGACTATTACACTAGAGACACTAGATGACTATTACACTAGAGACACTAGAGGACGATTATACTAGTGAGACTAGTGGACTATTATGCAAGAAGTACAGGAGGATTATTATACTAGAGGTACTGGAGGACTATTTAATTAGAGGTACAGGAGGACTATTATTCTAGAGGCACTAGAGGACTATTATTCTAGAGACACTAGAGGACTATTATACTAGAGAGACTAGCTGGCTATTATACTAGAGGTACAGGAGGACTATTATACTAGAGACACTAGAGGACTATTATACTAGAGGTACAGGATGCCTATAATACTAGAGGTATAGGAGGACTATTATACTAGAGCCACTAGAGGACTGTTATTCTAGAGATACTAGAGGACTATTATTCTAGAGGTACAGGAGGTCTATTATACTAGAGACACTAGAGGACTATTATACTAGAGGTACTGGAGGACTATTATTCTAGAGGTACAGGAGGACTATTATACTAGAGACACTAGAGGACTATTATACTAGAGGTACAGGAGGACTATTATACTAGAGACACTAGAGGACTATTATACTAGAGGTACAGGAGGACTATTATACTAGAGGTACAGGAGGACTATTATACTAGAGGTACAGGAGGACTATTATACTAGAGGTACAGGAGGACTATTATACTAGAGACACTAGAGGACTATTATACTAGAGGTACAGGAGGACTATTATACTAGAGGTACAGGAGGACTATTATACTAGAGGTACAGGAGGACTATTATACTAGAGGTACAGGAGGACTATTATACTAGAGGTCAGGAGGACTATTATACTAGAGGTACAGGAGGACTATTATACTAGAGGTACAGGAGGACTATTATACTAGAGGTACAGGAGGACTATTATACTGGAGACACTAGAGGACTATTATACTAGAGGTACAGGAGGACTATTATACTAGAGACACTAGAGGACTATTATACTAGAGGTACAGGATGCATATTATACTAAAGGTATAGGAGGACTATTATACTAGAGGTACAGGAGGACTATTATACTAGAGGTACAGGAGGACTATTATACTAGAGGTACAGGATGCATATTATACTAGAGGTATAGGAGGACTATTATACTAGAGGCACAGGAGGACTATTATACTAGAGGAACAGGAGGACTATTATACTAGAGGTACAGGAGGACTATTATACTAGAGGTACAGGAGGACTATTATTCTAGAGGTACAGGAGGACTATTATACTAGAGACACTAGAGGACTATTATACTAGAGGTACAGGAGGACTATTATACTAGAGGTACAGGAGGACTATTATACTAGAGGTACAGGAGGACTATTATAGTAGAGGTACAGGAGGACTATTATACTAGAGGTCAGGAGGACTATTATACTAGAGGTACAGGAGGACTATTATACTAGAGGTACAGGAGGACTATTATACTAGAGGTACAGGAGGACTATTATACTAGAGACACTAGAGGACTATTATACTAGAGGTACAGGAGGACTATTATACTAGAGACACTAGAGGACTATTATACTAGAGGTACAGGATGCATATTATACTAAAGGTATAGGAGGACTATTATACTAGAGGTACAGGAGGACTATTATACTAGAGGTACAGGAGGACTATTATACTAGAGGTACAGGATGCATATTATACTAGAGGTATAGGAGGACTATTATACTAGAGGCACAGGAGGACTATTATACTAGAGGAACAGGAGGACTATTATACTAGAGGTACAGGAGGACTTTTATACTAGAGGTACAGGAGGACTATTATTCTAGAGGTACAGGAGGACTTTTATACTAGAGGTACAGGAGCACTATTATACTAGAGACATTAGAGGACTATTATACTAGAGAGACTAGAGAACTATTATACTAGAGGTACAGGATCACTATTATTCTAGAGACACTAGAGGACTATATACTAGAGAGACTAGTGGACTATTATACAAGAGGTACAGGAGGACTATTATACTAGAGGTACAGGAGGACTATTATACTAGAGACACTAGAGGACTATTCTACTAGAGAGACTAGAGGACTATTATACTAGAGACACTAGAGGACTATTATACTAGAGACACTAGAGGACTATTATACTAGAGGTACAGGAGGACTATTATACTAGAGGTACAGGAGGACTATTATACTAGAGGTACAGGAGGACTATTATACTAGAGGTACAGGAGGACTATTATACTAGAGACACTAGAGGACTATTATACTAGAGGTACAGGAGGACTATTATACTAGAGGTACAGGAGGACTATTATACTAGAGGTACAGGAGGACTATTATACTAGAGACACTAGAGGACTATTATACTAGAGGTACAGGAGGACTATTATACTAGAGACACTAGAGGACTATTATACTAGAGGTACAGGATGCATATTATACTAAAGGTATAGGAGGACTATTATACTAGAGGTACAGGAGGACTAGCATACTAGAGGTACAGGAGGACTATTATACTAGAGGTACAGGATGCATATTATACTAGAGGTATAGGAGGACTATTATACTAGAGGTACAGGAGGACTATTATACTAGAGACACTAGAGGACTATTATACTAGAGGTACAGGAGGACTATTATACTAGAGACACTAGAGGACTATTATACTAGAGGTACAGGATGCATATTATACTAAAGGTATTGGAGGACTATTATACTAGAGCCACGAGAGGACTGTTATTCTAGAGACACTAGAGGACTATTATACTAGAGGTACAGGAGGACTATTATACTAGAGGCACAGGAGGACTATTATGCTAGAGGTACAGGAGGACTATTATACTAGAGACACTAGAGGACTATTCTACTAGAGGTATAGGAGGACTATTTAATTATAGGTACAGGAGGACTATTATACTAGAGATACAGGGTGACTATTATTCTAGAGACACTAGAGGACTATTATACTAGAGAGACTCGTGGACTATTATACTAGAGGTACAGGAGGACTATTATACTAGAGCTACAGGAGGACTAATATACTAGAGACACTAGAGGACTATTATACTATAGGTACAGAAAGACAATTTTTAAACTAGAAGAGGAGGAGGACTATTGTAATAGAGGTACAGGAGTACTACTATACTAGAGGTACAGGAGGACTATTATACTAGAGGTACAGGAGGGCTATTATACTAGAGACACTAGAGGTCTACTATACTGGAGAGACTAGAGGACTATTATACTAGAGGTACAGGAGGACTATTATACTAGAGACACTAGGTGACTATTACACTAGAGACACTAGATGACTATTACACTAGAGACACTAGAGGACAATTATACTAGACGTACAGGAGGACTATTTAACTAGAGGTACAGGAGGACTATTATACAAGAGACACTAGATGACTATTACACTAGAGACACTAGATGACTATTACACTAGAGACACTAGAGGACGATTATACTAGTGAGACTAGTGGACTATTATGCAAGAAGTACAGGAGGATTATTATACTAGAGGTACTGGAGGACTATTTAATTAGAGGTACAGGAGGACTATTATTCTAGAGGCACTAGAGGACTATTATTCTAGAGACACTAGAGGACTATTATACTAGAGAGACTAGCTGGCTATTATACTAGAGGTACAGGAGGACTATTATACTAGAGACACTAGAGGACTATTATACTAGAGGTACAGGATGCCTATAATACTAGAGGTATAGGAGGACTATTATACTAGAGCCACTAGAGGACTGTTATTCTAGAGATACTAGAGGACTATTATTCTAGAGGTACAGGAGGTCTATTATACTAGAGACACTAGAGGACTATTATACTAGAGGTACTGGAGGACTATTATTCTAGAGGTACAGGAGGACTATTATACTAGAGACACTAGAGGACTATTATACTAGAGGTACAGGAGGACTATTATACTAGAGACACTAGAGGACTATTATACTAGAGGTACAGGAGGACTATTATACTAGAGGTACAGGAGGACTATTATACTAGAGGTACAGGAGGACTATTATACTAGAGGTACAGGAGGACTATTATACTAGAGACACTAGAGGACTATTATACTAGAGGTACAGGAGGACTATTATACTAGAGGTACAGGAGGACTATTATACTAGAGGTACAGGAGGACTATTATACTAGAGGTACAGGAGGACTATTATACTAGAGGTCAGGAGGACTATTATACTAGAGGTACAGGAGGACTATTATACTAGAGGTACAGGAGGACTATTATACTAGAGGTACAGGAGGACTATTATACTGGAGACACTAGAGGACTATTATACTAGAGGTACAGGAGGACTATTATACTAGAGACACTAGAGGACTATTATACTAGAGGTACAGGATGCATATTATACTAAAGGTATAGGAGGACTATTATACTAGAGGTACAGGAGGACTATTATACTAGAGGTACAGGAGGACTATTATACTAGAGGTACAGGATGCATATTATACTAGAGGTATAGGAGGACTATTATACTAGAGGCACAGGAGGACTATTATACTAGAGGAACAGGAGGACTATTATACTAGAGGTACAGGAGGACTATTATACTAGAGGTACAGGAGGACTATTATTCTAGAGGTACAGGAGGACTATTATACTAGAGACACTAGAGGACTATTATACTAGAGGTACAGGAGGACTATTATACTAGAGGTACAGGAGGACTATTATACTAGAGGTACAGGAGGACTATTATAGTAGAGGTACAGGAGGACTATTATACTAGAGGTCAGGAGGACTATTATACTAGAGGTACAGGAGGACTATTATACTAGAGGTACAGGAGGACTATTATACTAGAGGTACAGGAGGACTATTATACTAGAGACACTAGAGGACTATTATACTAGAGGTACAGGAGGACTATTATACTAGAGACACTAGAGGACTATTATACTAGAGGTACAGGATGCATATTATACTAAAGGTATAGGAGGACTATTATACTAGAGGTACAGGAGGACTATTATACTAGAGGTACAGGAGGACTATTATACTAGAGGTACAGGATGCATATTATACTAGAGGTATAGGAGGACTATTATACTAGAGGCACAGGAGGACTATTATACTAGAGGAACAGGAGGACTATTATACTAGAGGTACAGGAGGACTTTTATACTAGAGGTACAGGAGGACTATTATTCTAGAGGTACAGGAGGACTTTTATACTAGAGGTACAGGAGCACTATTATACTAGAGACATTAGAGGACTATTATACTAGAGAGACTAGAGAACTATTATACTAGAGGTACAGGATCACTATTATTCTAGAGACACTAGAGGACTATATACTAGAGAGACTAGTGGACTATTATACAAGAGGTACAGGAGGACTATTATACTAGAGGTACAGGAGGACTATTATACTAGAGACACTAGAGGACTATTCTACTAGAGAGACTAGAGGACTATTATACTAGAGACACTAGAGGACTATTATACTAGAGACACTAGAGGACTATTATACTAGAGGTACAGGAGGACTATTATACTAGAGGTACAGGAGGACTATTATACTAGAGGTACAGGAGGACTATTATACTAGAGGTACAGGAGGACTATTATACTAGAGACACTAGAGGACTATTATACTAGAGGTACAGGAGGACTATTATACTAGAGGTACAGGAGGACTATTATACTAGAGGTACAGGAGGACTATTATACTAGAGACACTAGAGGACTATTATACTAGAGGTACAGGAGGACTATTATACTAGAGACACTAGAGGACTATTATACTAGAGGTACAGGATGCATATTATACTAAAGGTATAGGAGGACTATTATACTAGAGGTACAGGAGGACTAGCATACTAGAGGTACAGGAGGACTATTATACTAGAGGTACAGGATGCATATTATACTAGAGGTATAGGAGGACTTTTATACTAGAGGTACAGGAGGACTATTATACTAGAGACACTAGAGGACTATTATACTAGAGGTACAGGAGGACTATTATACTAGAGACACTAGAGGACTATTATACTAGAGGTACAGGATGCATATTATACTAAAGGTATTGGAGGACTATTATACTAGAGCCACGAGAGGACTGTTATTCTAGAGACACTAGAGGACTATTATACTAGAGGTACAGGAGGACTATTATACTAGAGGCACAGGAGGACTATTATGCTAGAGGTACAGGAGGACTATTATACTAGAGACACTAGAGGACTATTCTACTAGAGGTATAGGAGGACTATTTAATTATAGGTACAGGAGGACTATTATACTAGAGATACAGGGTGACTATTATTCTAGAGACACTAGAGGACTATTATACTAGAGAGACTCGTGGACTATTATACTAGAGGTACAGGAGGACTATTATACTAGAGCTACAGGAGGACTAATATACTAGAGACACTAGAGGACTATTATACTATAGGTACAGAAAGACAATTTTTAAACTAGAAGAGGAGGAGGACTATTGTAATAGAGGTACAGGAGTACTACTATACTAGAGGTACAGGAGGACTATTATACTAGAGGTACAGGAGGGCTATTATACTAGAGACACTAGAGGTCTACTATACTGGAGAGACTAGAGGACTATTATACTAGAGGTACAGGAGGACTATTATACTAGAGACACTAGGTGACTATTACACTAGAGACACTAGATGACTATTACACTAGAGACACTAGAGGACAATTATACTAGACGTACAGGAGGACTATTTAACTAGAGGTACAGGAGGACTATTATACAAGAGACACTAGATGACTATTACACTAGAGACACTAGATGACTATTACACTAGAGACACTAGAGGACGATTATACTAGTGAGACTAGTGGACTATTATGCAAGAAGTACAGGAGGATTATTATACTAGAGGTACTGGAGGACTATTTAATTAGAGGTACAGGAGGACTATTATTCTAGAGGCACTAGAGGACTATTATTCTAGAGACACTAGAGGACTATTATACTAGAGAGACTAGCTGGCTATTATACTAGAGGTACAGGAGGACTATTATACTAGAGACACTAGAGGACTATTATACTAGAGGTACAGGATGCCTATAATACTAGAGGTATAGGAGGACTATTATACTAGAGCCACTAGAGGACTGTTATTCTAGAGATACAGGAGGACTATTATACTAGAGACACTAGAGGACTATTATACTAGAGGTACAGGAGGACTATTATACTAGAGGTACAGGAGGACTATTATACTAGAGGTACAGGAGGACTATTATACTAGAGGTACAGGAGGACTATTATACTAGAGACACTAGAGGACTATTATACTAGAGGTACAGGAGGACTATTATACTAGAGGTACAGGAGGACTATTATACTAGAGGTACAGGAGGACTATTATACTAGAGGTACAGGAGGACTATTATACTAGAGGTCAGGAGGACTATTATACTAGAGGTACAGGAGGACTATTATACTAGAGGTACAGGAGGACTATTATACTAGAGGTACAGGAGGACTATTATACTGGAGACACTAGAGGACTATTATACTAGAGGTACAGGAGGACTATTATACTAGAGACACTAGAGGACTATTATACTAGAGGTACAGGATGCATATTATACTAAAGGTATAGGAGGACTATTATACTAGAGGTACAGGAGGACTATTATACTAGAGGTACAGGAGGACTATTATACTAGAGGTACAGGATGCATATTATACTAGAGGTATAGGAGGACTATTATACTAGAGGCACAGGAGGACTATTATACTAGAGGAACAGGAGGACTATTATACTAGAGGTACAGGAGGACTATTATACTAGAGGTACAGGAGGACTATTATTCTAGAGGTACAGGAGGACTATTATACTAGAGACACTAGAGGACTATTATACTAGAGGTACAGGAGGACTATTATACTAGAGGTACAGGAGGACTATTATACTAGAGGTACAGGAGGACTATTATAGTAGAGGTACAGGAGGACTATTATACTAGAGGTCAGGAGGACTATTATACTAGAGGTACAGGAGGACTATTATACTAGAGGTACAGGAGGACTATTATACTAGAGGTACAGGAGGACTATTATACTAGAGACACTAGAGGACTATTATACTAGAGGTACAGGAGGACTATTATACTAGAGACACTAGAGGACTATTATACTAGAGGTACAGGATGCATATTATACTAAAGGTATAGGAGGACTATTATACTAGAGGTACAGGAGGACTATTATACTAGAGGTACAGGAGGACTATTATACTAGAGGTACAGGATGCATATTATACTAGAGGTATAGGAGGACTATTATACTAGAGGCACAGGAGGACTATTATACTAGAGGAACAGGAGGACTATTATACTAGAGGTACAGGAGGACTTTTATACTAGAGGTACAGGAGGACTATTATAGTAGAGGTACAGGAGGACTATTATACTAGAGGTCAGGAGGACTATTATACTAGAGGTACAGGAGGACTATTATACTAGAGGTACAGGAGGACTATTATACTAGAGGTACAGGAGGACTATTATACTAGAGACACTAGAGGACTATTATACTAGAGGTACAGGAGGACTATTATACTAGAGACACTAGAGGACTATTATACTAGAGGTACAGGATGCATATTATACTAAAGGTATAGGAGGACTATTATACTAGAGGTACAGGAGGACTATTATACTAGAGGTACAGGAGGACTATTATACTAGAGGTACAGGATGCATATTATACTAGAGGTATAGGAGGACTATTATACTAGAGGCACAGGAGGACTATTATACTAGAGGAACAGGAGGACTATTATACTAGAGGTACAGGAGGACTTTTATACTAGAGGTACAGGAGGACTATTATTCTAGAGGTACAGGAGGACTTTTATACTAGAGGTACAGGAGCACTATTATACTAGAGACATTAGAGGACTATTATACTAGAGAGACTAGAGAACTATTATACTAGAGGTACAGGATCACTATTATTCTAGAGACACTAGAGGACTATATACTAGAGAGACTAGTGGACTATTATACAAGAGGTACAGGAGGACTATTATACTAGAGGTACAGGAGGACTATTATACTAGAGACACTAGAGGACTATTCTACTAGAGAGACTAGAGGACTATTATACTAGAGACACTAGAGGACTATTATACTAGAGACACTAGAGGACTATTATACTAGAGGTACAGGAGGACTATTATACTAGAGGTACAGGAGGACTATTATACTAGAGGTACAGGAGGACTATTATACTAGAGGTACAGGAGGACTATTATACTAGAGACACTAGAGGACTATTATACTAGAGGTACAGGAGGACTATTATACTAGAGGTACAGGAGGACTATTATACTAGAGGTACAGGAGGACTATTATACTAGAGACACTAGAGGACTATTATACTAGAGGTACAGGAGGACTATTATACTAGAGACACTAGAGGACTATTATACTAGAGGTACAGGATGCATATTATACTAAAGGTATAGGAGGACTATTATACTAGAGGTACAGGAGGACTAGCATACTAGAGGTACAGGAGGACTATTATACTAGAGGTACAGGATGCATATTATACTAGAGGTATAGGAGGACTATTATACTAGAGGTACAGGAGGACTATTATACTAGAGACACTAGAGGACTATTATACTAGAGGTACAGGAGGACTATTATACTAGAGACACTAGAGGACTATTATACTAGAGGTACAGGATGCATATTATACTAAAGGTATTGGAGGACTATTATACTAGAGCCACGAGAGGACTGTTATTCTAGAGACACTAGAGGACTATTATACTAGAGGTACAGGAGGACTATTATACTAGAGGCACAGGAGGACTATTATGCTAGAGGTACAGGAGGACTATTATTCTAGAGGTACAGGAGGACTTTTATACTAGAGGTACAGGAGGACTATTATACTAGAGACATTAAAGGACTATTATACTAGAGAGACTAGAGAACTATTATACTAGAGGTACAGGATCAGTATTATTCTAGAGACACTAGAGGACTATATACTAGAGAGACTAGTGGACTATTATACAAGAGGTATAGGAGGACTATTATACTAGAGGTACAGGAGGACTATTATACTAGAGACACTAGAGGACTATTCTACTAGAGAGACTAGAGGACTATTATACTAGAGACACTAGAGGACTATTATACTAGAGGTATAGGAGGACTATTTAATTATAGGTACAGGAGGACTATTATACTAGAGGTACAGGGTGACTATTATTCTAGAGACACTAGAGGACTATTATACTAGAGAGACTCGTGGACTATTATACTAGAGGTACAGGAGGACTATTATACTAGAGCTACAGGAGGACTATTATACTAGAGACATTAGAGGACTATTTAACTAGATGTAAAGGAGGACTATTACACTAGAGGTACAGGAGGACTATCATACTAGAGCTACAGGAGGACTAATATACTAGAGACACTAGAGTACTATTATACTAGAGGTACAGAAATTATTAAACTAGAAGAGGAGGAGGACTATTGTAATAGAGGTACAGGAGGACTATTATACTAGAGGTACAAGAGGACTATTATACTAGAGACACTAGAGGACTATTATTCTAGAGGTACAGGAGGACTATTATACTAGAGACACTAGAGGACTATTATACTAGAGGTACAGGAGGACTATTATACTAGAGGAACATCAGGGCTATTATACTAGAGGTACAGGAGGACTATTATACTAGAGACACTAGGGACTATTATACTAGAGACACTAGAGGACTATTATACTAGAGACACTAGAGGACTATTATACTAGAGACACTAGAGGACTATTATACTAGAGACACTAGAGGACTATTATTCTAGAGACACTAGAGGACTATTATACTAGAGAGACTCGTGGACTATTATACTAGAGGTACAGGAGGACTATTATACTAGAGCTACAGGAGGACTAATATACTAGAGACACTAGAGGACTATTATACTATAGGTACAGAAAGACAATTTTTAAACTAGAAGAGGAGGAGGACTATTGTAATAGAGGTACAGGAGTACTACAATACTAGAGGTACAGGAGGACTATTATACTAGAGGTACAGGAGGGCTATTATACTAGAGACACTAGAGGTCTACTATACTGGAGAGACTAGAGGACTATTATACTAGAGGTACAGGAGGACTATTATACTAGAGACACTAGGTGACTATTACACTAGAGACACTAGATGACTATTACACTAGAGACACTAGAGGACAATTATACTAGACGTACAGGAGGACTATTTAACTAGAGGTACAGGAGGACTATTATACAAGAGACACTAGATGACTATTACACTAGAGACACTAGATGACTATTACACTAGAGACACTAGAGGACTATTATACTAGTGAGACTAGTGGACTATTATGCAAGAAGTACAGGAGGATTATTATACTAGAGGTACTGGAGGACTATTTAATTAGAGGTACAGGAGGACTATTATTCTAGAGGCACTAGAGGACTATTATTCTAGAGGTACAGGATAACTATTATACTAGAGGTATAGGAGGACTATTATACTAGAGCCACTAGAGGAATATTATTCTAGAGACACTAGAGGGCTATTATACTAGAGGTACAGGAGGACTATTATACTAGAGACACTAGAGGACTATTATACTAGAGGTACAGGATGCCTATAATACTAGAGGTATAAGAGGACTATTATACTAGAGCCACTAGAGGACTGTTATTCTAGAGACACTAGAGGACTATTATTCTAGAGGTACAGGAGGTCTATTATACTAGAGACACTAGAGGACTATTATACTAGAGGTACAGGAGGACTATTATTCTAGAGGTACAGGAGGACTATTATACTAGAGGTATAGGAGGACTATTATACTAGAGGCACTAGAGGACTATTATACTAGAGACATTAGAGGACTATTTAACTAGAGAGACTAGAGGACTACTATACTAGAGGTACAAGATGACTATTATACTAGAGACACTATAGGACTATTATACTAGAGACACTAGAGGACTATTATACTAGAGACACTAGAGGACTATTATACTAGAGACACTAGAGGACTATACTAGAGGTACAAGACAACTATTATACTAGAGCCACTAGAGGACTATTATACTAGAGGTACAGGAGGATTATTATACTAGAGACACTAGAGGACTATTATACTAGAGGTACAGGAGGACTATTATTCTAGAGGTACAGGAGGACTATTATACTAGAGACATTAGAGGACTATTTAACTAGATGTAAAGGAGGACTATTACACTAGAGGTACAGGAGGACTATCATACTAGAGCTACAGGAGGACTAATATACTAGAGACACTAGAGTACTATTATACTAGAGGTACAGAAATTATTAAACTAGAAGAGGAGGAGGACTATTGTAATAGAGGTACAGGAGGACTATTATACTAGAGGTACAAGAGGACTATTATACTAGAGACACTAGAGGACTATTATTCTAGAGGTACAGGAGGACTATTATACTAGAGACACTAGAGGACTATTATACTAGAGGTACAGGAGGACTATTATACTAGAGGAACATCAGGGCTATTATACTAGAGGTACAGGAGGACTATTATACTAGAGACACTAGGGACTATTATACTAGAGACACTAGAGGACTATTATACTAGAGACACTAGAGGACTATTATACTAGAGACACTAGAGGACTATTATACTAGAGACACTAGAGGACTATTATACTAGAGACACTAGAGGACTATTATACTAGAGACACTAGAGGACTATTATACTAGAGGTACAGGAGGACTATTATACTAGAGAGACTAGAGGACTATTATACTAGAGACACTAGAGGACTATTATACTAGAGGTACAGGAGGACTATTATACTAGAGGTACAGGAGGACTATTATACTAGAGGTACAGGAGGACTATTATTCTAGAGGTACAGGAGAACTATTATACTAGAGACACTAGAGGACTATTATACTAGAGGTACAGGATGACCGCACCTGATAATATGGAGTCAGGCCTGCAATATAATCTACTGTACTCTATCCCTGTAAAATATTCTACTGTATTGTATAACTGTAATATAATCTACTGTACATTATACCTGTAATATAATCTACTGTACTATATACCCATAATATAATCAACTGTACTATATACCCATAATATAATCAACTTTACAATATTCATGTAATATAATCTACAGTACTATATATCTGTAATATAATCTACAGTACAGTCTTGGCCAAAAGTTTTGAAAATGACACAAATATTAATTTTCACAAAGTTTGCTGCTTCAGTGTTTTTAGATATTTTGTCAGATGCTACTATGGAATACTGAAGTGTAATTACAAGTATTCCATAAGTGTCAAAGGACAAATACATGAAGTTGATGCAAAGTGTCAATATTTGCAGTGTTGACCCTTCTTTTTCAAGACCTCCTCAATCCGCCCTGGCATGCTGTCAATTAACTTCTGGGCCACATCCTGACTGATGACAGCCCATTCTTGCGTAATCAATGCTTGGAGCTTGTCAGAATTTGTGGGTTTTCATTTGTCCACCTGCATCTTGAGGATTGATCACAAATTCTCAATGGGATTAAGGTCTGGGGAGTTTCCTGGCCATGGACCCAAAATATCAGTTTTTTGTTCCCTGAGCCAATTAGTTATCACTTTTGCCTTATGGCAAGGTACTCCATCATGCTGGAAAATATATTGTTTGTCACCAAACTGTTCCTGGATGGTTGGGAGAAGTTGCTCTCGGATGATGTGTTGGTACCATTCTTTATTCATGGCTGTGTTCTTAGGCAAAATTGTGAGTGAGCCCACTCCCTTGGCTGAGGAAGCAACCCCACACATGAATGGTCTCAGGATGCTTTACTGTTGGCATCACACAGGATTGATGGTAGCGCTCACCTTGTGTTCTCTGGACAATCTTTTTTTCCGGATGCCCCAAACAATCGGAAAGGGGATTCATCAGAGAAAATTACTTTACCCCAGTCCTCAGCAGTCCAATCCCTGTACCTTTTGCAGAATATCAGTCTGTCCCTGATGTTTTTCATAGAGAGAAGTGGCTTCTTTGCTATCCTTCTTGACACCAGGCCATCCTCCAAAAGTCTTCACCTCACTGTGCATGCAGATGCACTCACACCTGCATGCTGCCATTCCTATGCAAGCTCTGTACTGGTGGTGCCCTGATCCCGCAGCTGAATCAACTTTAGGAGATGGTCCTGGCCCTCGCTGGACTTTCTTGTGTGCCCTGAATCCTTCGTCACAATAATTGAACCGTTCTCCTTGATTTTCTTGATGATCCAATAAATGGTTGATTTAGGTGCAATCTTACTGGCAGCAATATCCTTGCCTGTGAAGCCCTTTTTGTGCAAAGCAATGATGACGGCACGCGTTTCCTTGCAGGTAACAATGGTTGACAGAGGAAGAACAATGATTCTAAGCACCACCGTACTTTTGAAGCTTCCAGTCTGTTATTCAAACTCAATCAGCATGACAAATTGATCTCCAACCTTGTCCTTTTCAACACTCACAACTGTGTTAACAAGAGAATAACTGACATGATGTCAGCTGGTCGATTTGTGGCAGGGCTGAAATGCATATGTTTTTGGGGGGATTCAGTTAATTTGCATGGCAAAGAGGGACTTTGCAATTCATTGACATTCATATCATCACTCTTCATAACATTCTGGAGTATATGCAAATTGACAGATTCCCGCACCTGATAATATGTAATCAGCAGGAGCAGCCACACCTCCTCTCCCATCGATGGAGGAGAGGGTCCTCCATCACACCCCCGTTCTTCACCGGATTGGGTCCGCCATGGATCAAATGATGGAGAGGATGGACCAATGGGAGAGGAGCGGCCTTCCCAACTCATCTCCAGCGCTCTGGACCTTGGCCGCAGGAGCGGGGTGGAACGACAGGGCTTTGATGGACCACTTCCGTTGTAGCCTCAGGGAGTACGTCCGCAGGGAGCTAGCGTGTCGGGACACGACTCTCTTATTGGATGAACTGATAGACATGTCCATTCGTCTGGACAACCTGCTGGCTGCCCGCGGGTGTCTGGAATGGGCCCTGTTGATTCCATCACACAGTCCCTCCTGCTCCCATCCCCATGGAGTTAGGGGGGGCTGCATCGAGGGGGACCGGAGGAGTTTCCTCCTGCACCAGTTGTGGTCGGCGAGAACACACGGCCGACCGGTGCTAGAGGAGCTCGTCTGGTAGTCGGGAGGGCAAGTGGAGCACTACTCGTTCACCCCAGGTGAGTCCGCACCAGACTCACCCAGAGCTTCCTGTCGGCCATATGTTTGTGCTAACCTCTAACCTCTGGGTTTTCTCCCTCTCTACAGCATAAGGCGTTAGTTGATTCAGGCGCAGCTGGGAACTTTATGGATCATGGGCTCGCAATAAGGCTAGGGATTCCCCAGGTGTCGTTAGACCAACCTTTCCCCGTACACTTCTTACAAAGCCGACCATTAGGGTCCGGGCTGGTCAGGGAGGCCACGGTGCCACTGGACATGGTAACGCAGGGGGGTCATAAGGAACGGATTAGTCTATTCCTTATTGATTCACCTGCGTTTCCAGTGGTGCTGGGAATTCCGTGGCTAGCTCATCACAACCCGGTGATTTCATGGAGACAGGGGGCTCTTCGAGGGTGGTCAGAGGAGTGTTCAGGCAGGTTTATAGGAGTTTCCGTAGGTACGACGACGACGGTGGAAAGTCCAGACCAGGTTTCCACCGTGCGTATTCCCTCAGAATATGCCAATTTTGCTATCGCCTTCGTAAGAAGAAGCCGACCCAATTACCACCCCATCGTCGAGGGGACTGCACGATAAACCTCCTGGAGAATGCTGCACTTCCTAGGAGTCACGTGTACCCATTGTCCCAGGAGGAGACAGTGGCTATGGAGACATAGTCACTAAATCTCTGGGGCAGGGGTACATTCGGCCCTCCACGTCACCCGTCTCCTGGAGCTTCTCTTTTGTGAAGAAGGTCTAAATTCAATCACAGTGGGGTTTAGTTAGCCACTACCTCTCATCGCTACGGCGGTGGAATCATTTCACTGGGCGCGTTTCTTCACAAAACTGGACCTGAGGAGTGCGCATAACCTGGTGCGTATCCGGGGAGGAGATGAGTGGAAAACCGCATTTAGTATTACATCTGGCCATTATGAGAACCTCGTCATGCCATATGGGTTGAAGAATGCTCCAGCCGTCTTCCAAACTTTCGTAGACGAGATTCTCAGAGACCTGCACGGGCAGGGAGTTGTAGTGTACATCGATGACATCTTGATCTACTCTGCCACACGCGCCGTGCACGTGTCTCTGGTGCGTAAGGTACTTGGGCAACTGCTGGAGCATGACCTGTATGTCAAGGCTGAGAAATGTGTGTTCTCCAAACAAGCCGTTTCCTTCCTGGGTTATCGCATTTCCACCTCCGGGGTGGTGATGGAGTATGACCGCGTTACAGCCTTGCGTAATTGGCCGACTACGGTAAAAGAGGTACAGCGGTTTTTAGAGTTTGCCAATTACTACCGGAGGTTTATCCGTGGTTTTGGTCAGGTGGCTGCTGCCAGTACCTCACTGCTGAAGGGAGGACCGGCGCGCCTGCGCTGGTCAGCAGAGGCGGGCAGAGCTTTCAGTCGTCTGAAGGAGCTGTTCACCAATGCGCCAGGGTTGGCGCATCCGGATCCCTCTTTAGTGTTCATAGTGGAGGCGGACGAGTCCGAGGCTGGGGTCGGGGCCATGCTGTCCTAGCGCTCCGGCGCACCACCAAAGCTCCGCCCTTGTGCTTTTTTTCGAAGAAGCTCGGTCCAGTGGAGCAAACTATTATGTGGGGGACCGGAAGTTGTTAGCTATAGTCAAGGGTCTGAAGGTGTGGAGACATTGGCTGGACTGACCATCGTATTCTCGAGTATATCCGGGCAGCGAGGAGAATGAATCCACGTCAGGCTAGGTGGGACATGTACTTTTCCCATCTCGTACCGGTCAGGCTCCCAGAACACTAAAGCCGACGCGCTGTCCCGCCTATATGATACCGAGGAGCGGTCCATCGAGCCGACCCCCATCATTCCACCTTCACGTCTCATGGCACCGGTGGTATGGGAGGTGGACGCGGAGATAGAGAGGGCATTACGGTTGGAGCCTGTCCCCCCTCAGTGTCCAGCGGGGGCTCAGTACGTGCCGCGGGGTGTCCGTGACAGGTTGATTCGTTGGACTCATACTCTACCCTCCTCGGGTCATCTTGGCATCGGGAGGACAGAGCGGAGTCTTAGGGGGAGATACTGGTGGCCCTCGTTGGCGAAGGACGTGAGGTTTTATGTCTCCTCCTGCTCGGTGTGCACTAAGAGCAAGGCTCCTCGACACCTGCCTAGAGGGAAGTTACAGCCCCTCCCCGTTCCACAACGGCATGGTCACACTTGTCGGTAGACTTCCTCACCGACCTTCCACTGTCCCAGGGAAGTACCGCGATCCTGGTTGTTTTGGATCTGTTTTCTAAGTCCAGCCATCTCATCCCGTTGCCCGGTCTCCCAACGGTCCTGCTGACTGCGGACACTCTGTTTACCCATGTCTTCCGGCACTACGGGGTGCCTGAGGACATCGTCTCTGATCGGGGTCCCCAGTTCACATCCAGAGTTTGGAGGGCGTTTATGGAAAGGCTGGGGGTCTCGGTCAGCTTGACCTCAGGTTTCCACCCGAGAGTAATGGGCAGGTGGAGCGAGTAAACCAGGATGTGGGCAGGTTTCTGCGGTCGTATTGCCGCGGTCAGCCAGGGGAGTGGGTGAGGTATGTTCCTTTGGCAGAGCTCGCTCAGAACTCCCTTCACCACTCCTCGACTAACATGTCTCCCTTCCATTGTGTGTAGGGCTACCAGCCGGTCCTGGCCCCATGGCCTCAGAGCCAGACCGAAGCTCCTGCAGTGGAGGAATGGGTGCAGCGCTCAAAGGACACATGGAAAGCCATCCAGGAATCGTTGAGACTGGCTGGGGAACGGAAGAAGAAGAGCGCTGAGTGTTCGCACCGGGAGACCGGGTCTGGCTCTCGACCCGAAACCTGTCCTTCCGCCTGCCCTGCCGGAAGCTGGGGTCGCAGTGTGTGGGGCCATTTAAACTCCTGAGGAGGATAAACGAGGTGTGTTATAGGTTACAACTTCCTGCTTATTATCGTATTAACCCCTCGTTTTATGTGTCTCTCCTCAGGCCGGTGGTGGCTGGTCCCCTACAAGAATGTGAGGTACCTGAGGTCCCTCCGCCCCCTCTGGACATCGGGGGGGTCCCCGGCGTACACAGTACGTACCATTCTGGACTCGAGACGCTGGGTGAGAGGCCTACAGTACCTGGTGGACTGGAAGGGGTACTGTCCGGAGGTGAGGTGTTGGGTACCGGTGGGGGACATTTTGGACCCTTCACTCCTGAGAGACTTCCACCGCCTCCACCCGGATCGCCCGCGGCACCCTACTAGCCGCCACCGATCCCTTTTTCTTTTCGGTTAGTTTTGTCTCATTTGTTATACCTGTTCCTATTTTGTGTGTGCTTGATTTTCTTCCCTATTTAGCGTAGGGAACCCGCCCCTTTGTTGTGCGGGATTATTTTGATGTTCACGTTGTATCGTTGGTGTTGTTATTGCTCTGGACCTTGTTACCCGTTATTTGGGTTGGTCAGTGTTTGCGCCCTGCGTGTTGGGCATTTCATTTTGGTGTCGTATTAAAGTGCACTTTTCCCCTGGACCTCTCTGCTCTCTGCGCCTGATTCCTCGCTACACATCTAGCCAGCCGTGACACCATCATACAAACTGAGGCAGCAGTCTTTGTGGAAATCAATATTTGTGTCATTCTCAAAACTTTTTGCCACGACTGTACTGTATACCTGTAATATAATATACTGCTCACCCACACCATAACCCCACCGCCACCATGGGGCTGTTCACAACGTTGACATCAGCAAACCGCTCACCCACACCATAATCCCACCGCCAGCATGGGCCTGTTCACAACGTTGACATCAGCAAACTGCTCACCCACACGATAACCCCACCGCCCCCATAGGGCTGTTCACAACGTTGACATCAGCAAACCGCTCGCCTATTCCATAACCCCACCGCCACCATAGGGCTGTTCACAACGTTGATATCAGCAAACCTCTCGCCTATACCACACCATATTGTGAGGCTGGTTGGACATACTGACAAATTCTATCAAATTAGGTTACAGGCGGCTTATGGTAGAGAAATTAACATTAAGTTCTCTGGCAACAGCTCTGGTGAACATTCCTGTAGTCAGCATGCCAATTACACGCTCCCTCGAAACTTGAGACATCTGTGGAATTGTGTTGTGTGTAAAACTTCACATTTTAGAGTGGCCTTTTATTGTCCCCAGCACAAGGGGCACCTGTGTAATGATCATGCTGTTTAATCAAGTTCTTGATATGCCACACTGTAAGGTGGATGGATTATCTTGGCAAAGGAGAAAAACTCACTAACAGGGATCTTTTATTTCAGCTCATGAAACATGAAACAAGCACTTTTACAAGTAGCATTTCTATTTTTGTTCAGTGTAATGGTGAGATCTCCATCAGAGAGACAGAGCATTTATTCTACTGTTATTGTTGTGACACGTACAGCCTGACATTATGTCAGCACCATATTATCAAACCTTAAACCTCTGGCAGCTCTGTAGCAGCTCATAAAGCAGACCCTTACTCAACACAACACTACAGCCAATTATATTTCAATTGGCTGGGGATTTCAGAAATGTGAAACGTTGGTTCGCCGGATATGCACCTCACAATGCCTCTGACTGACAGAACATAAACAGGATGTTTGAAGCCCTTTCTCCACAACGTTCATGGACAGACATTTATTTCTCATATCAAAACTTATTGACTGAAAACACGCTGACTGTTCATTGTAAATATTGGGTTTTGGTGAGTGGGGTAAAACAACGTGTCTGTATTTGAATTTGACGAGTGCATTATAAATGTGCATGGATTGACATTTGATTAAATAACCTAACCCTTCAATCAAATCTGCTTAAGGCTTAGGTTGAGTGTTGTTCCCTGTCTGACTTTTAACATTATGGATAAAAACACTGTTAACTATTGTGTTTGTGACTGGTCAACACGATGTAGAGAGACAAGGTCTGAGGCGTTTTATTTTCTTCAACTGAAGGGTTAGGGTCAACACAATGTAGAGAGACAAGGCCTTAGACTTTTAATTTTCTTCAAATTAACCTAGAAAAATACAAATCCCTTACCATTACCATTATCCTGAGGACATAATACCAACTGTTACTGAACTGTATTCTTCCTCTGCTCTTCTAGAACCTAGGGTTAAAGCACCTAACCAAATGAAAAGCCAGTCAGTCTTTGGATGTATTTGTTTCTGGTCAGCCACAATCACCCTGCCCTTTGACCCCTAGTCCCATAAATCAATGTAACTCTGAATGGCTTGGTAAAGCATGTGGCAGATGCCCCTCCAACAAGCTGTCTACAACTGTCTAAACCACTTGAAAGTCATTAGCGTTAAGAGATCTATCGAGGAGTAAATGGATGTTGAAACCTAAACAGTGACCGGGGGATTGGAGAAGGCTGCGCAATCTGCTTCGGCCTTCTGGGACAAGGGGAGTAGAGGGACACTGTTACACTGCTACTGGGGTGGTCAGCTGGATGGGCAGGGAGGGGAGGGTGGGAGAGAGGGGGAGAGAGAGAAAGAGAGACTGTCAAAGAGAGAGTGTAAACTGAGTGTACAAAGCATTAGGAACACCATCCTGACAGTGAGCTGCACTCCCCTCCACCCTTCATTCATGGATGTCCTTAGGGTGGTGGACCAGTTCTTGACACACTCAAAGCGCTGCACCTGGCACCTACTACCATATCCCATTTAAAGGCACTTAAATCTTTTGTCTTGCCCATTCACCCTCTAAATGGCACACATACACATCCATGTTTCAAGTGTCTCAAGGCTTAAAACCCTTATTTAACCTGTCTCCTCCCCTTCATCTACATCTACACTTGTTTGACGTGGATGTAACAGGAGAAATCAATAAGGGATCATAGTTTTCACCTGTATTCACCTGGTCAGTCTATGTCATGGAAGAGCAGGTGTTCCTAATGTTGTGAGATGGGGGGGTGGACGCATTGATGGATAAGAGAGGACAGTTTACATCTTAAAGGTATTGATTCTTTGAGCCAGCAGAGTCACCAGATGCCACCAGGGCTGCTAAAGTTTCATCTAGCCTGTTTATAGTTGTCTCAGCTCTCCCACTCTCATACTCTCCTCTCCTACATCCTAGAGTTTCATCTAAAGTCTATCAAAACAGCTCCCACAAACTTTTTTTAATCAATTTCTCTCAGCCAATCATCAGTCATTTGTTTAAGTGCCGTGCTTGTTGAATGTCCTTCCCTATAAGTGTGCTGAATGTATGTTGTCAATAGCATTGAAAAGTTGACTAAGGGTTGGTAACAGGCTGATTGGTCGGCTATTTGAGCCAGTAGAGGAGGCGTTTACTATTCTTGGGTAGTGACTTTTGCTTCCCTCCAGGCCTGAGGGCACAGACTCTCTAGTAGGCTTAGATTGAAGATATGGCAAATAGGAGTGGCAATATCATCTGCTATTATCCTCAGTAATTTTCCATCCAAGTTGTCAGACTCTGGTGGCTTGTCATTGTTGATAGACAACAATAATTGTTTCATCTCTTCCACACTCACTTTACAGAATTCTGAATTACAATGGTTGCCTTACATATTTTGATCAGTTATTCTTGGATGTGTAGTGTCAGGTTTTGTTGTTGGCATGTTATGCCTAAATTTGCTAATCTTGCCAATGAAAAGATAATGAAAGTAATTGTCAATATCAGTGGGTTTTGTGATGAATGAGCCATTTGATTAAAAAAATGATGGAGTTGAGTTTGCATTTTAGCCCAATTTTTAATTGAAGGTGCTCAAAGCTTTTTGCTATCATTCTTTATAGAATTTATCTTTGTTTCATAGTACAGTTTATTCTTCATTTTATTCAGTTTAGTCACACGATTTCTCAATTTGCAGAACGTTTGCCAAACAGTTATGCAGTCAGACTTATTTGCATCTCTTTTGCCTCATCCCTCTCAACCATACAGTTTTTCAATTCCTCATCAATCCGCAGGGATTTAACAGTTTTTACAGTAATTTTACTAATGGGTGCTTATTAGTAACTGGAATAAGCAATTTCATGAATGTGTCAAGTGTATCGCCTGGTTGCTCCTCATTACACACCACAGACCAGCAAATGTTCTTTACATCAACAACATAGGAATCATTACTAAACATATTGTATGACCTCTTATACACTATATTATGCCCAGCCTTTGGAACTTTGGTTTTCCTTGATATGGCAAATAAGTGATCACTACCGCCGATGGATTTGGATACTGCTTTAAAGCAAATTACTAAATCTGTGATCAAGACATGTTGATGATTCCTGTGCTGTTTGCAACTAGTAGGTTGACTGAAAACTTGAACCAGGTTGCAGGTACTGGTTAGAGTTTGAAGCTTTCTCTGGAGTGGGCAGCCTGCTGAAAGCTATTCAATATTTAAATCACCCCAAAAATATACCTCTGTTGGTATCACATACATTATCAAACATTTCACACAAGTTATCCAGATACTGACTGTTAGCACTTGGTGGTCTATAGCAGCTTCCAACCAGAATGGGCTTTAGTTGAGGCAGATGAACCTGTAGCCATATTACTTCAACAGTGTTTAACTTCTTACGGTATAGGGGGCAGCATTTTCACTTTTGGATAAATAGAGTGCCCAATTTCAACTTCCTGTTACTCATGCCAAGAATATAAGATATGCATATTATTAGTATATTTGGATAGAAAACTGAAGTTTCTAAAACTGTTTGAACCATGTCTGTGAGTTTAACAGAACGTATGTAGCAGGCAAAACCCAGAGGACTAACCATTCAGATTTTTTTGTTTTTGAGGTCTCTGTCTGTTCACTGTGTTCTCATTAGCAAACGATATTTCTTAGGAACTTGTTTTCAGTTCCTACCGCTTCCACTGGCTGTCACCAGTCTTTGGAATTTGGTTGAGGTTATTAATTTGTGCAATGAAGAAGTAGGGCCAACTAGGAACTAAGTAACACTGTTGAGAGTTGTGCAAGACTTGAAACGTAGCTTGGTTTGTTTTGTTGCTGTATTGAATACAGATAGACCCGTCTTCAATTTGATCGATTATTAACGTTTAAAAATACCTAAAGGTGTATTACAAAAGTAGTTTGAAATATTTTGGCAAAGTTTATAGGCAACTTTTGAAATATTTTGTAGTGACGTTGCGCATTTTGGAAACTGTTTTTTTCAGGATCAAACAAATAGATATATATATCCAAAATAGATATTTTGGATATATATGGACAGAATTAATCGAACAAAAGACCAATTGTGATGTTTATGGGACATATTGGAGTGCCAACAAAAGAAGCTCATCAAAGGTAAGGCATGTATTATATTTTATTTCTGCGTTTTGTGTAGCGCCTGCAGGGTTGAAATATGCTACCCTCTTTGTTTACTGTTGTGCTATCATCAGATAATAGCTTCTTATGCTTTCGCCGAAAAGCCCTTTTATCATGAGATCCTCTCTTAGCTTTACAGTAATGTGGTTCTGAATATAAACAGCAACACCTCCACCATTGGAATTTCTGTATTTTCTGAAGATGTAATAACCATGGATTGTTACTACTTAATCATAAAATGTATTATCTAAGTGAGTTTCAGAGATAGTCAGAATATTAATGTAATCTGTTACTAGCAAGTTATTGATTTCAAGAACCTTTTTTCTTAACTTGTTATGGCTGCAATCCCACTAACGGGATAAGTGTAATCAACAACCGCTGAATAGCATAGCGCTACATTCAATAAATATTACTAAAAATATTTAAATTTATGAAATTACAAGTGCAATACAGGAAAACACAGTTTAGCCTTTTGTTAATCCACCTGTCGTGTCAGATTTTGAAAATATGCTATACAGCGAAAGCAATCCAAGCGTTTGTGTAGACTTAGCATCAAGTTGCTCGGTCACGAAAATCAGAAAAGCAATCAAATGAATTGTTTACCTTTGATGATCTTCGGATGTTTTCACTCACGAGACTCCCAGTTACACAAAAAATGTTCCTTTTGTTCCATAAAGATTATTTTTTATATCCAGAATACCTCTGTTTGTTTGGCACGTTATGTTCAGAAATCCACAGGAAAGAGCGGTCCTGACAACCCAGACAAAAATTCAAAATAGTTTCCATAATGTCCACAGAAACATGTCAAACGTTTTTTATAATCAATCCTCAGGTTGTTTTTAAAATATATAATCGATAATATATCAACCGCCAACGTCTTTCACAGTAGGAGAGGGAAAAGCAATACCTATCCAAATTCTGTTGCGCGAGCAAAACTCATGTGACCACTTGACGCGATGTTATCGTTCTGGCTCATTTTTCAAAATAAAAGCCTGAAACTATGTCTCAAGACTGTTGACAAAGCGATAGGAAAATGAATCTTTAAATCCAGCAAAGAGAGGCTATGGAACATGGAGTTTTCAAAATAGAAGCCACTTCCTGTTTTGATTTTTCTCAGGATTGAGATATCAGTTCTGTTATACTCACAGACAATATTTTGACAGTTTTGGAAACTTTAGAGTGTTTTCCATCCAATACTAATAATAATATGCATATTAGCAACTGAGACTGAGGAGCTGGCCATTTACAATGGGCACCTTTTCATCCAAGCTACTCAATACTGCCCCTGCAGCCATAAAAAGTTAACCTCTCTAGGGTACGTGGGACGGTAGCGTCCCACCTGGCCAACATCCAGTGAAATTGCAGAGCACCAAATTCAAAATCAGAAATACTCATTATAAAAATTCATGAAGCATACAAGTGTTATAGATGGGTTTAAAGATAAACTTCTTGCTAATCCAACAACGGTGTCAGATTTCAAAAAGGCTTTATGGCGAAAGCATACCATGCGATTATCTGAGAACAGCGCCCAGCAGACAAATCATTACAAACAGTAACCAGCCAAGTAGAAAAGTTACTTACATCACTTAGCTTTGATGATCTTCATATGGTTGCACTCAGAAGACATTCATTTACTCAATAAATGTTAATTTTGTTCAATAAAGTCTCTCTTTATATCTAAAAACCTCAGTTTTGTTTGCGCATTTTCGTCAGTAATCCACAGGCTCAAACGCAGTCACAACAGGCAGACAAAAAAATCCAAATTGTAACCGTAAAGTTAGTAGAAACACGTCAAATGATGTTAATAATCAATCCTCAGGTTGTTTTTATCCTAAATAATCGATAATATTTCAACCGGACAATAACGTCGTCAATATAAAAGGCTAACAAGAAAGGGTCGCCCTCAGGATTGTGCATGAAAAAGCTCTGTGACACTGTAGGGTCATTCAGACTGGTTTTACTACCTCATTTTTCAGAATACAAGCCTGAAACTATTTCTAAAGACTGTTGACATCTAGTGGGGGGCATAGGTAGTACAATTTGAGTCCTAACTCAATGGATACTGTAATGGCATTGAATAGAAAACTACAAAAACAAAAAAATCCTACTTCCTGGATGGATTTTTCTCAGATTTTCTGAGAAAGTTTTGTTATACTCACAGACATTATTATAACAGTTTTGGAAACTTTAGGGTGTTTTCTATCCAAATCTACCAATTATATGCATATCCTAGCTTCTGGGCCTATGAAGCAGGCCGTTTACTTTGGGCACACTTTTCATCCGGAGGTGAAAATAGTGCCCCCTACCCTAGAGAAGTTAAGCTACATATTTTAACGTGAGCTATTTTTATCACTTTTCTAGGATGCTTGATTGTTTGCATCGCTTTACTGGGAAGCTTAGTAGGAGTAGACATGCTCATGTTATTTCTGTATTGCAGGGTGAGTTGCACACAGTGGACTTCCTTCTAGTGCACACCGCCTCAGTGCTAACGGTATAACTCTGGTTCATAGGCACATGATTACTGCATATAATAGCTGTATTATCAACAAAGTCATTCAGGCATTTAAATTGACATAAATTAGGTTACTTAAATTGTGTGTGCCTACGCCCCTGGATAATGTATATTTTCTGAAGCATTGTGACAACTCAGCGACACAATGGTAGGGATTAACTGATGAGGGCTTGGGTCATTGATAAATCATTGTGTCAACGCAGCCTTATAATGCTTTGAACCCAGGAACCCAAATGAGTTGGGTGTATCCCATCCTCCTTATAAAATGAGCATTGTTTCCAGAAGGTATCAAAATTGTCAATAAATGCTACACCCACAGAGCAGCAATAGTCACATAGCCAGTTATGTGGCCACTTGGTGGCAGCACCTACAGCTGGTAACTCTAGCCTAGCAGGGCAGACACTTGACAAAGTGTATTTGTCACGTGTGCCAAATCCAACAGTGAAATGCTTACTTACAGGCTCTAACCAATGGTGCAGAAAAAAACAGTAAAAAGACATTTGAAAACAAGAGTAACAAGGCTATATACAGACACCTCTTAGTCAGGCTTATTGAGGTAGTATGTACATGTAGGTATCGTTAAAGTGACTATGCATATTTGATGAACAGAGAGTAGCAGAAGCGTAAAAAGAGGGGTTAGCGGGTGGTGGGACACAATGCAGATAGCCCGATTAGCCAATGTGCGGAAGCACTGGTTGGTCAGGCCAATTGAGCTAGTATGTACATGAATGAATAGTTAAAGTGACAATGCATATAAGTTAAACAGAGAGTAGCAGCAGCGTAAAAGAGGGGTTGGGGGGGAGACACACAATGCAAATAGTCCGGATAACCAATTGGTTACCTGTTCAGCAGTCTATGGCTTGGGGGTAAAAACTGTTGAGAAGCATTTTTGTCCTAGACTTGGCACTCCAGTACCGCTTGCCATGTGGTAGTAGAGAGAACAGTCTATGACTGGGTGGCTGGGGTCTTTGACAATTCTTCCTCTGACACCGCCTGGTGTAGAGATCCTGGATGGCATGCAGCTTTGCCCCAGTGATGTACTGGGCTGTGCGCACACTACCCTCTGAAGTGCCTTGCGGTCAGAGGCCGAGCAATTGCCGTACCAGGCAGTGATGCAACCGGTCAGGATGCTCTCGATGTTGCAGCTGTGGAACCTTTTGAGGATCTCAGGACCCATGCCAAATCTTTTTAGTTTCCTGGGGGGGAATAGGCTTTGTCGTGCCCTCTACACGACTGTCTTGGTGTGTTTGGACCAATCTAGTTTGTTCTTGATGTGGACACCAAGGAATTTGAAGCTCTCAACCTGCTCCACTACAGCCCCGTCGATGAGAATAGGGACGTGCTCGATGCTCCCTTTGTATTGCTACCTACCTTCACCACCTGGGGACGGCCTGTCAGGAAGTCCAGAATCCAGTTACAGAGGGAGGTGTTTAGTCCCAGGGTCCTTAGACCTTGCACGCTGAGCTGTAGTCAATGAACAGCATTCTCACATAGGTGTTCCTTTTGTCCAGGTGGGAAAGGGCAGTGTGGAGTGTAATAGGGATTGCATCATCTGTGGATCTGTTTGGGCGGTATGCAAATTGGAGTGAGTTTAGGGTTTCTGGGATAATGGTGTTGTGAGCCATTACCAGCCTTTCAAAGCAATTCATGGCTACGGCCGTTTGCCTTTGTGTTCTTGGGCACAGGGACTATGGTGGTCTGCTTGAAGCATGTTGGTATTACAGACTCAATCAGGGACATGTTGAAAATGTCAGTGAAGACGTCCTGGTAATCCATCTTGCCCCACAGCCTTGTGAATGTTGACCTACTTTAAGGTCTTACTCACATCGGCAACGGAGAGCGTGATCACACAGTCATCCAGAACAGCTGATGCTCTCATACATGCCTCAGTGTTGCTTGCCTCGAAGCGAGCATAGAAGTGATTTAGCTCGTCTGGTAGGCTCGTGTCAGTGGGCAGCTCGCGGCTGGGCTTCCCTTTGTAGTCTGTAATAGTTTGCAAGCCCTGCCACATCCGACGAGCATCGGAGCCGTTGTAGTATGATTCAATCTTAGCCCTGTATTGACGCTTTGCCTGTTTGATGGTTTGTCACAGGGCATAGTGGGATTTCTTGTCAGCTTCCGGGCTAGAGTCAAGCGGCAGCTCTACCCTTTAGCTTCTGTGTGAATGTTGCCTGTAATCCATGGCTTCTGGTTGGGGTATGTACGTACAGTCACTGTGGGGACGACTTCCTCAATGCACTTATTGATAAAGCCAGTGACTGATGTGGTGTATTCCTCAATGTCATCGGAAGAATCCCAGAACATGTTCCAGTCTGTGATAACAAAGCAGTCCTGTAGATTGGCATCTGCTTCATCTGATCATTTTTTTTATAGACCGAGCCACTGATGCGTCCTGCTTTAATTTTTGCTTGTCAGCAGGAATCAGAAGGATAGAGTTTTGGTCGTATTTACCAAATGGAGGGCGAGGGAGATCTTTGTACGCGTCTCTGTGTGTGGAGTACAGGTGATCTAGAATTTTTTCCCACTCTGGTTACACATTTAACATGTTGATAGAACTGATTTGTGTTTCCCTGCATTAAAGTCTCCGGCCACTAGGAGTGCCGCCTCTGGGTGAGTGGTTTCCTGTTTGCTTATTTCCTTATACAGCTGACTCAGTGCGGTCTTAGTGCCAGCATCTGTCTGTGGTAGTAAATGAACAGCCACGAAAAATATAGCTGAGAACTCTCTAGGCAAGTAGTGTGGCCTGCAGTTTATCACAATATACTTTACTTCAGGCGAGCAAAATCTAGAGACCGCCTTAGATTTCATGCACCAGCTGTTGTTTACAAAAATGCACAGACTGTCCCCCCTTGTCTTACCGAAGTCTGCTGTTCTATCCTGTCGGTGCAGTGTGTATCCCGCTAGCTGAATATCCATGTCGTCATTCAACCACGATTCCGTGAAGCATAGGATATTTCAGTTTTTGATGTCCCGTTGGTAGGATATTCGTGATCGTACCTCGTCTAGTTTATTGTCCATTGATTGCACGTTGGCGAGTAATATTGACGGTAACGGCAGCTTTCCTAGTTGTCTTCTGCGGGTCCGGATGAGGCATCCGGCTCTTCGTCCTCTGCATCGCTTCCTTTTGCGAATAATTAGGATGTCTGCCCTTTGGGGTGTTTGGAGAATATCGTGTCAGTCCTGCTTGTTGTCTAATCCGAGGTGAGTGATCGCTGTCCTGATATCCAGAAGCTCTTTGTCTAATCCGAGGTGAGTGATCGCTGTCCTGATATCCAGAAGCTATTTTCTGCCGTAAGATACGGTTGCAGAAACATTACGTACAAAATAATTTACAAATATCGCGAGAAATAAAAACATAATAGCACAATTGGTTACGAGACTGTAAAACCGCGGCCTTCTCCCCCGGCACCATTCTTTTCATTAAGGCCATTTCACTGCCAATGTTTGTCTATGGAGATTGCATGGCGGTGTGCACTATTTTACACACATGTCAGCAAAGGGTGTGGCTGAAATAACTGAATCCACTCAATTGAAGGTGTGTCCACATACTTGTGTGTGTATAGTGCAATTGGAATGTATTCAGACCCCTTGACCTTTTCCACATTCTGTTAGAGCCTTATTTTAAAATGTATTACATATTTTTTCCCCCTCATCAATCTACAGACAATACCCTTTAATGACAACATTAATAAAGGTTTCTAGAATTTTTTTGCAAGTGTATTAAAAATAAAAGCACAAATACCTTATTTACATTAGTATTCAGACCTTGTGCTATGAGACTCGAAAATGAGCTCAGATACATCCCGTTTCCATTGCTCATCCCTGAGAGGCTCATACAACATGATTGGAGCCCACCTGTGGTAAATTTAATTGATTGAACATGATTTGGAAAGGCACACACCTGTCTATATAAGGTCCCACAGTTGACAGTGCATGTCAGAGCAAAAACCAAGCCATGAGGAATTGTCCTCGGAGCTCTGAGACAGGATTGTGTTGAGGCACAGATCTGGGGAAGGGTACCAAAACATTTCTGCAGCATTGAAGGTCCCCAAGAACACAGTGGCTTCCATCATTCTTAAATGGAAGTGGTTTGGAACCACTGAGACTCTTCCTAGAGCTGGCCGCCCCGCCAAACTGAGCAATTGGGGGAGAAGGGCCTTGGTCAGGGAGGTGACCAAGAACCTGATTGTCACTCTGACAGAGCTCCAGAGTTCCACTGTGGAGATGGGAGAACCTTCCAGAAGGACAACCATCTCTGCAGCACTCCACCAATCAGGCCTTTGTGGTAGAGTGACCAGACGGAAGCAACTCCTGAGTAAAATGCACATGACAGCCCACTTGGAGTTTGCTAAAAGGCACCTAAAGGACTCAATATTCTCTGGTCAAATTGAAACTAAGATTGAACTCTTTAGCCTGAAGGCCAAGTGTCACATCTGGAGGAAACCTGGCACCTTCTCTACGATGAAGCACGATGATGACAGCATCATGCTGTGGGGATGTTTTGCAGCAACAGAGAGTTAGAGAATAGTCTGGCTCGGGGATAATTACAGAGAGATCCAAGAAAAGTACAGAGAGATCCTTGATGAAAATCTGCTCCAGAGCGCTCAGGACCTCCGTCTGGGGCGAAGGTTCAGCTTCCAACAGGACAGTGACCCTAGCATACAGCCAAGACAATGCAGGAGTTGCTTCGGGACGTCTCTGAATATCCTTGAGTGGCCAGATCCTGGACTTGAACCTGATCAAACATTTCTGGAGAGGCCTGACAATTGCTGTGCAGCGACGCTCCCCATCCAATCTGACAGAGCTTGAGAGGATCTGCCAAGAAGAATGGGAGAAACTCCCCAAATACTGGTGTGCCAAGCTTGTAGCGTCATACCTAAGAAGACTCTGTAATTGCTGTAATTTCTGCCAAAGGTGCTTCCACAAAGTACTGAGTAAAAGGTCAAAATACTTCTGCAAATGTGCTATACCATATTTTATGTATATATATATTTGCAAAAATGTCTAAAACCTGTTTTTGATTTGTCATTATGGGCTATTGTGTGTAGATTAATGAGGGGACAAACATTTTTTGGGTCAATTTTAGAATAAGGCTGTAATGTCACAAAATGTGGAAAAAGTCATGGGGTATGAATAATTTCAGAATGCACTGTAAATGCCTGGACATTTTAACTTTGGTGCATTTCTAAACAATGGATTAAGGTTATGTAATGGTAATGGTTACTTCTCAGAAAATATTGAACTGTCAAGAGGAGTAAAACAAGGCTGTCCACTGTCTCTATATCTATTTGTTATGGTCATGCTAGCTATTAAAATCAGATCCAACAAAAACATCAAGGGGTTTGAAATCCAGGGCTGAAAAACAAAAGTGTCAATGTACGCTGATAATTCAAGTTTTCTCTTATATCCGCAATCTGGATCCCTGTACGGCCTCACAGAACATGGAGATCACTTCTTTATCGTCTCTGGACTAAATCCCAAATATGTTAAGTGTGTCATATTACTTATTGGATCGCTAAAAGATACAACTTGTACATTACCCTGTGCTTTACTAATGAAACCGACTGATGGTGAAGTAGACATACTTGGTATTCATATCCCTAAAGACAAATTACTTTACCACAACCAATTTTAATAGAACATTTGCAAAAATAGACATTCTTCCACCATATTTACAAAGGTAAATAGCTCTCTATTTATGGAAAAATCACACCGATCAATTATTTAGTCATATCACAGTTTACTTATTTACTAATGATGGTGCCTACACCAGACAACACTTTTTAAAAAGTCCAATAAACATTAAATATTTTACTTTATTTGGAAAGCTATGCCAGACTAAATTAAACGTGCTTATTTATATGACAAATATGAGTTTTGGGATCTGAAATTATTAAATATTTAAGCATTAAACCTCTCATTAAACCTCTCACTAAAAGCAGCACATAAATTATACTTATACCTGAACTGGTTCTCCAGTAGATTACTTGTTAATCCAAGATGGTGTAGCAGTCGGACTTGTGTTGTCTTGTCGCCGCGTCTTGTACAGTGTAAATATCGTTTTCCTAATTTTGGGGGTATTTTTTGTTGTTGTATATATTTCGTATATATTTTAATCTCACTTTCCATCTACGGACTGAATATACTCTCCTACAACCCGTCTCACCCAATGTTGTACGGATCTGCTATTTTTATACTTTCGAACCAGAACCCTCATCAGAAGCTAGCCAGCTAACTAGCTACTAGCTAGTAGTCACTGATAACATTCTTCACCGTTAACTGAGACACCAGCCAGCCTCAGCTCGGTCAATACATGCCAGTCTGCACAGCGTGATATCAACCCAGAGCATATCGGACTGCTTTATCTCTACCACATCTCCGAATTCCTACCACAAGCTCTGAACCTTTACTCCGGATCAATTCAGCTAGCTAGCTGCAATCCGAGTGGCTACGCTTGGCTAACGTCTCTGTCCCGAAGCAAGCACCAGTTAGCCTTGAGCTAGCCTCGAGCTAGGCCCATCTCCCGGGTAGCCGAAGAGGTCCATCAGCTAATTCTTGGGCTACAATACCTCTTTTTCCAATTGGCCTGGACCCTTTACTGCCGACACAGAGCCCTGCCGATCCATCATGACTGGTCTGCTGACGTAATCGTCCGAGGTGGTTTCAACAGGCTCTTTCATTGTGACGTCCCCCGAAGGCCCATCTGCTATCCCCGGCCCGCTAGCTGTCTGAATTGCCATGTCTCCAGCTCGCCTAGCGTAGTAGCGATTACTGAACGGCTCCCTGACTCACCTATTGCTACTCATTGGACGCTATGATTACTCGGCTACACATGACTCTGGCTAATGTCAATATGCCTTGTCTATTGGTGTTTTGGTTAGTTATTATTGTCTTATTTTACTGTAGAGAGCCCAGACCTGCCCAATATACCTTAGATAGCCCTTTTCTCCCACCTCCCACACCTGCGGTAACCTCACCTGGCTTAACTGGTGCCTCAGACAAAACCTCTCGCATCGTCACTCAATGCCTAATTTTACCTCCACTGTACTCACATCCTACCATACCCTTCTCTGTACATTATGCCTTGAATCTATTCTTCCACGCCCAGAAATCTGCTAATTTACTCTCTATTCTGAACGCACTAGACGACTAGTTCTTACAGCCTTTAGCGGGACCCTTATCCTACTCCTCCTCTGTTCCTCTGCTGATGTAAAGGTTAACACAGGCCCTGCAGCCCCCAGCACCACTCCTCTTCCCCAGGTGCTCTCATTTGTTGACTTCTGTAACTGTAAAATCATTGGTTTCATGCATGTTAGCACCAGAAGCCTCCTCCCAAAGTTTGTTTTATTCACTGCTTTAGCACACTCCGCCAACCCTGATATCCTAGCCATGCGACACAAACAACAAAAAGAGTTAGACATAGAATAAACAAACATACAGTCAATAACACAATAGAAAAAAGTGGATATACACAGTCAGTTAGGAAAGCCAAGGGTAGCTGTCTCAAACAGAAATGTGCATCCTATTGCGCTAATTCCAAAAAGTTTTGGGACACTGCAAAGTCCATGGAGAATAAGAGCTCCTCCTCCCAGCTGCCCACGGCACTGAGGCTAGGAAACACTGCCACCACCGATAAATCCACTATAATTGAGAATTTCAAAAAGCATTTTTCTACGGCTGGCCATGCTTTTCACCTGGCTACCCCTACCACGGTCAACAGCTCTGTACCCCCTGCAGCAACTTTCCCAAGCCCCCCACCCCCCGCTTCTCCTGCACCCAAATCCAGACAGCTGATGTTCTGAAAGAGCTGCATAATCTGGATCCCTACAAATCAGCAGAGCTAGACAATCTGGACCATCTCTTTCTACAATTATCCACCGAAATTGTTGCAACCCCTATTACCAGCCTGTTCAACCTCTCTTTCATATCGTCTGAGATCCCCAAAGATTGGAAAGCTGCAGCGGTCATCCCCCTCTTCAAAGCCCCAAACTGTTATAGACCTATATCCATCCTGCCCTGCCTTTCTAAATTCTTCGAACGACCATTTCGAATACCAACGTACTTTCTCCACTATGCAATTTGGTTTCTGAGCTGGCCATGGGAGCACCTCAGCCATGCTCAAGGTCCTAAACAATATCATCACCGCCATCAATAAAAGACAGCACTGTGCAGCCATCTTCATCGACCTGGCCAAGTCTTTCGACTTTGTCAATCACAGCATTCTTATCGGCAGACTCGATAGCCTTGGTTTCTCAAATAACTGCCTCTCCTGGTTCACCAACTACTTCTCAAATAGAGTTCAGTGTGACAAATCGGAGGGCCTGTTGTCCAGACCTCTGGCAGTCTCTATGGGGGTGCCACAGGGTTCAAATGTCAAGCCGACTATTTTATTTGTAAAAATCAATGAACTCACTGCCTTCCTGAAGACAAACAATGTATACGAAATGCTTCAGTCTGGTTTTAGACCCCATCATAGCACTGAGACGGCACTTGTGAAGGTGGCAAATGACATTTTAGCTCCTAGACCTTGGTGCTGCTTTTGATACCATCGATCACCACATTCTTTTGGAGAGATTGGAAACCCAAATTGGTCTACACGGACAAGTTCTGGCCTGGTTTAGATCTTATCTGTCGGAAAGATATCAGTTTGTCTCTGTGAATGGTCTGTCCTCTGACAAATCAACTGTAAATTTCGGTGTTCCTCAAGGTTCCGTTTTAGGACCACTATTGTTTTCACTATATATTTTACCTCTTGGGGATGTTATTCGAAAACATAATGTTAACTTTCACTGCTATGCGGATGACACACAGCTGTACATTTCAATGAAACATGGTGAAGCCCCAAAATTGCCCTTGCTAGAAGCATGTGTTTCATACATAAGGAATTGGATGGCTGCAAACTTTCTACTTTTAAACTCGGACAAAACAGAGATGCTTGTTCTAGGTCCCAAGAAACAAAGAGATCTTCTGTTGAATCTGACAATTAATCTTAATGGTTGTACAGTCGTCTCAAATAAAACTGTGAAGGACCTCGGCGTTACTCTGGACCCTGATCTCTCTTTTGAAGAACATATCAAGACCATTTCAAGGACAGCTTTTTTCCATCTACGTAACATTGCAAAAATCAGAAACTTTCTGTCCAAAAATGATGCAGAAAAATGTATCCATGCTTTTGTCACTTCTAGGTTAGTTTAGTTTAGTTTAGTTTAGTTTAGTTTAGTTTAGTTTTTATTTTTACAGGGACAGTGCACATTAATCAACGTTTCAGTAAAAGTGCCGGTTTTAGCCAGCCGGCTAATTTTCAACCGCAGTCCCTGGGCAGGTTATTAAAAACAATTACAATATAGATAATAGCAGCATAGAACAAGCAAGACATAGCAACATAGGACAAGCAAGACATAGCATACAGATAGAGCAACATAGGACAAGTAAGACGTAGCATACAGACAGAGCAACATAAAACAAAAAGCAGCAAGACAAAATTCATAAAAGCAACAAAGTGTTTCCACACCTCACAAGCTACAGACAACAGACAACATGGAAAGCGGCAACACACAGCTAGGGACCATGTTCACAAATCTGATTGACCTTTAGCCATGTCTTCAAGCATTTTGTGAAAGTGTGATATGTGGTGCAGTTATGTGTGTCTGATGGCAGTGTATTCCAGACATGGGAAGCTCTCACAGAGAATGCAGATTTACTAAAGGTGCTTTTCCTTAGGGGAACTATACAGTCACCTCTCATGGCAGACCTTGTGGATCTGCTGCCATATGTCTGGGTTTTCTGTTTAACAAAAATATTGAGTGGAGGGGGAGCCAGGCCATTAAGGATCTTGAACACAAGACATGCGTCGGTGTATTGCACAAGATTGTCCCAACTCAAGAGCTCATGCTTTCTAAGGATGTGACAATGATGATGGCTATTGGGCTTCCTATCAAGCACTTTGAGAGCCTGTTTGTAGACAGACTGAATAGGTTTTAATGTTGTACAGCAAGCTTGGGCCCAACTAGTCAAGCAGTATGTTAAGTGGGGGAGTATCATAGATTTGAAGTACAGTTTTGCTACCTCTGTAGTCAAACAATTTCATATAAATCGGAAATTAGCTAGGATGAATTTGGTTATTTGAATTACCTTTTTCACATGCTTTTTAAATGAGAGGTTGGAATCAAGTATGATGCCAAGGTACTTAAAATCGGATACCACCTGGAGCTTCTCCCCTGACACATAGACATCTGGCTCAGTAGCATCTGTTGCCCTCTTTGTGAAGAACATGCAAACAGTTTTTTTCACATTGAGATGCAAACACGAGTCACTGAGCCACTTTGTAACCTGGACCATTACAGTAGTGAGTTCTTGTGCAGCTTGTTGTTTGCTCTTTGCATGCACATATATCACTGTATCATCTGCATACATTTGAACTTCAGACCCAGTACAGACAGAAGGCAGATCATTAATGTACAGGCTGAACAGGAGGGGCCCCAGTATTGACCCTTGGGGCACGCCCACATCATAGCTACGAGTGGGCGACAGCTCATTGCTCACTCTGACACACTGAGTTCTGCCTTCAAGGTATGATTTCATCCATCTCAAGGCATCAGGGGAAAAGTTGAACTTGGACAATTTTGTGATGAGAATCTCATGGTTAACAGTATCAAAAGCCTTCCTTAGGTCCAGAAACACAGCCCCAACAGCACCCCCTTTGTCCATCTTGGACTTCACATTTTCCAGAAGAAAGCAGTTGGCCGTTTCTGTGGAGTGTTTCGCTCTGAAGCCAAACTGCATGGAGTGTAATGTGAAGGGGCTGTTGTTGAGGTGGGCAATCAGTTGTTCTGCTACACACTTTTCAACAACCTTTGACACCACAGGTAGTATACTAATGGGCCTGTAGTTACTCACGTCAGCAGGGTCGCCTGATTTAAAGATGGCCGTTATTAGACTCCTGCAATGCTCTAATTTCCGGCTACCCGGATAAAGCACTAAATAAACTTCAGTTAGTGCTAAATACGGCTGCTAGAATCCTGACTAGAACCAAAAAATTGGATCATATTACTCCAGTGCTAGCCTCTCTACACTGGCTTCCTGTCAAAGCAAATGGCTGATTTTAAGGTTTTACTGCTAACCTACAAAGCATTACATGGGCTTGCTCCTACCTATCTCTCTGATTTGGTCCTGCCGTACATACCTACACGTACGCTACGGTCACAAGACGCAGGCCTCCTAATTGTCCCTAGAATTTCTAAGCAAACAGCTGGAGGCAGGACTTTCTCCTATAGAGCTCCATTTTTATGGAACGGTCTGCCTACCCATGTCAGAGACGCAAACTCGGTCTCAACCTTTAAGTCTTTACTGAAGACTCATCTCTTCAGTGGGTCATATGATTGAGTGTAGTCTGGCCCAGGAGTGGGAAGGTGAACGGAAAGGCTCTGGAGCAAAGAACCGCCCTTGCAGTCTCTGCCTGCCCGGTTCCCCTATTTCCACTGGGAATATCTGCCTCTAACCCTATTACAGGGGCTGAGTCACTGGCTTACTGGGGCTCTCTCATGCCATCCCTGGAAGGGGTGCGTCACCTGAGTGGGTTGATTCACTGATGTGGCCATCCTGTCTGTGTTGGCGCCCCCCCTTCATTTGTGCCATGGCGGAGATCTTTGTGGGCTATACTCAGCCTTGTCTCAGGATGGTAAGTTGGTGGTTGAAGATATCCCTCTAGTGGTGTGGGGGCTGTGCTTTGGCAAAGTGGGTGGGGTTATATCCTTCCTGTTTGGCCCTGTCTGGGGGTGTCCTCGGATGTGGCCACAGTGTCTCCTGACCCCTCCTGTCTCAGCCTCCAGTATTTATGCTGCAGTAGTTTATGTGTCGGGGGGCTGGGGTCAGTTTGTTATATCTGGAGTACTTCTCCTGTCCTATTTGGTGTCCTGTGTGAATCTAAGTGTGCGTTCTCTAATTCTCTCCTTCTCTCTTTCTTTCTCTCTCTCGGAGGACCTGAGCCCTAGGACCATTCCCCAGGACTACCTGACATGATGACTCCTTGCTGTCCCCAGTCCACCTGGCTGTGCTGCTGCTCCAGTTTCAACTGACCTGAGCCCTAGGACCATGCCCCAGGACTACCTGACATGATGACTCCTTGCTGTCCCCAGTCCACCTGACCGTGCTGCTGCTCCAGTTTCAACTGTTCTGCCCTGTTATTATTCATGCTGGTCATTTATGAACATTTGAACATCTTGGCCATGTTCTGTTATAATCTCCACCCGGCACAGCCAGAAGAGGACTGGCCACCCCACATAGCCTGGTTCCTCTCTAGGTTTCTTCCTAGGTTTTGGCCTTTCTAGGGAGTTATTCCTAGCCACCGTGCTTCTACACCTGCATTGCTTGCTGTTTGGGGTTTTAGGCTGGGTTTCTTTACAGCACTTTGAGATATCAGCAGATGTATGGAAGTGCTATATAAATACATTTGATTTGATTTGATTTTGATGTCTCTCTAGCTGCTGGTGATTCTCTGATCCACCTCCACGCAGACGACACCATTCTGTATACATCTGGTCCTTCTGTGGACACTATGTTAACAAACCTCCAAACGAGCTTCAATGCCATACAACACCCCTTCCGTGGCCTCCAACTGCTTCTAAATGCTAGTAAAACTAAATGCATGCTCTTCAACCGATTGCAGACCTCACCCGCCCACCCGCCCGACTATCACCCCCCTAATCTTGTCGGTTCTGACTTAGAATATGTGGACAACTACAAATACCTAGGTGTCTGGCTAGACTGTAAACTCTCCTTCCAGACTCACATTAAGCAAAAAATGTAATCTAGAATCGGCTTCCTATTTCACAACAAAGCCTCCTTCACTCATGCTGCCAAACATACCCTCGTAAAACTGACTAGCCTACCGATACTTGACTTTGGCGAAGTCATTTACAAAATAGCCTCCAACACTCTACTCAGCAAACTGGATGTAGTCTATCACAGTGCCATCTGTTTTGTCACAAAAGCCCCATACACTACTCACCACTGCGACCTGTATGCTCTCGTTGGCTGGCCCTCGCCACCTATTCGTCGCCAAACCAGATGGATCCAGGTCATCTATAAGTGTTTGCTTGGTAAAGCCTTGCCTTATCTCAGCTCACTGGTCACCATAGCAACACCCACCCGTAGCACGCGCTCCAGCAGGTATATCTCTCTGGTCATCCCCAAAGCTAACACCTCCTTTGGTGCCTTTCCTTCCAGTTCTCTGCTGCCAATGACTGGAACGAATTGCAAAAATCACTGAAGCTGGAGACTCACTCTCTAACTTTAAGCACCAACTGTCAGAGCAGCTCACAGATTACTGCACCTGTACATAGCCCATCTATAATTTTGCCCAAACAACTACCTCTTCCCCTACTGTATTTATTTATTTATTTTGCTACTTTGCACCCCATTATTTCTATTTCTACTTTGAACATTCTTCCACTGCAAATCTACCATTCCAGTGTTTTACTTGCTTTATTGCATTTACTTCGCCACCATGGCCTTTACCTCCCTTATCAAACCTCATTTGCTCACACTGTATATAGACTTATTTTTCTATTGTATTATTGACTGTATGTTTGTTTTACTCCATGTGTAACTCTGTGTCGTTGTATGTGTCGAACTGCTTTGCGTTATCTTGGCCAGGTCACGGTTGTAAATGAGAACTTGTTCTCAACCAGCGTTTTTCCAGTTCTCCTGCTTTTTGCATTTTCCTTTGATGTGTTTCAATATTCTATAACTCTGATGTGTTTCACTATTCTATAACTCTGATGTGTTTCACTATACTATAACTCTATAACTCTATAACTCTGATGTGTTTCACTATTCTATAACTCTATAAATCTGATGTGTTTCACTATTCTATAACTCTATAACTCTGATGTGTTTCACTATTCTATAACTCTGATGTGTTTCACTATTCTATAGCTCTGATGTGTTTCACTATTCTATAACTCTGATGTGTTTCACTATTCTATAACTCTGATGTGTTTCACTATTCTATAAATCTGATGTGTTTCACTATTCTATAACTCTATAACTCTGATGTGTTTCACTATTCTATAACTCTGATGTGTTTCACTATTCTATAACTCTGATGTGTTTCACTATTCTATAACTCTATAACTCTGATGTGTTTCACTATTCTATAACTCTGATGTGCTTCACTATTCTATAACTCTATAACTCTGATGTGTTTCACTATACTATAACTCTGATGTGCTTCACTATTCTATAACTCTATAACTCTGATGTGTTTCACTATACTATAACTCTGATGTGTTTCACTATTCTATAACTCTATAACTCTGATGTTTTTCACTATTCTATAACTCTGATGTGTTTCACTATTCTATAACTCTGATGTGTTTCACTATTCTACAACTCTATAACTCTATAACTCTATAACTCTGATGTTTTTCACTATTCTATAACTCTGATGTGTTTCACTATTCTATAACTCTGATGTGTTTCACTATTCTATAACTCTATAACTCTATAACTCTATAACTCTGATGTTTTTCACTATTCTATAACTCTGATGTGTTTCACTATTCTATAACTCTGATGTGTTTCACTATTCTATAACTCTGATGTGTTTCACTATTCTATAACTCTATAACTGACCATCTCGAATCCCACTGTACCTTCTCTGCTGTGCAATCTGGTTTCCGAGCCGGTCACGGGTGCACCTCAGCCACACTCAAGGTACTAAACGATATCATAACCGCCATCGATAAAAGACAGTACTGTGCAGCCGTCTTCATCGACCTTGCAAGGCTTTCGACTCTGTCAATCACCATATTCTTATCGGCAGACTCAGTAGCCTCGGTTTTTCGGATGACTGCCTTGCCTGGTTCACCAATTACTTTGCAGACAGAGTTCAGTGTGTCAAATCGGAGGGCATGCTGTCCGGTCCTCTGGCAGTCTCTATGGGGGTGCCACAGGGTCCAATTCTCGGGCCGACTCTTTTCTCTGTATACATCAATGATGTTGCTCTTGCTGCGGGCGATTCCCTGATCCACCTCTACGCAGACGACACCATTCTATATACTTTCGGCCCGTCATTGGACACTGTGCTATCTAACCTCCAAACAAGCTTCAATGCCATACAACACTCCTTCCGTGGCCTCCGACTGCTCTTAAACGCTAGTAAAACCAAATGCATGCTTTTCAACCGATCGCTGCCTGCACCCGCATGCCCGCCTAGCATCACCACCCTGGATGGTTCCGACCTAGAATATGTGGACATCTATAAGTACCTAGGTGTCTGGCTAGACTGCAAACTCTCCTTCCAGACTCATATCAAACATCTCCAATCGAAAATCAAATCAAGAGTCGGCTTTCTATTCCGCAACAAAGCCTCCTTCACTCACTCCGCCAAGCTTACCCTAGTAAAACTGACTATCCTACCGATCCTCGACTTCGGCGATGTCATCTACAAAATGGCTTCCAACACTCTACTCAGCAAACTGGATGCAGTCTATCACAGTGCCATCCGTTTTGTCACTAAAGCACCTTATACCACCCACCACTGCGACTTGTATGCTCTAGTCGGCTGGCCCTCGCTACATATTCGTCGCCAGACCCACTGGCTCCAGGTCATCTACAAGTCCATGCTAGGTAAAGCTCCGCCTTATCTCAGCTCACTGGTCACGATGGCAACACCCATCCGTAGCACGCGCTCCAGCAGGTGTATCTCACTGATCATCCCTAAAGCCAACACCTCATTTGGCCGCCTTTCGTTCCAGTACTCTGCTGCCTGTGACTGGAACGAATTGCAAAAATCGCTGAAGTTGGAGACTTTTATCTCCCTCACCAACTTCAAACATCAGCTATCTGAGCAGCTAACCGATCGCTGCAGCTGTACATAGTCTATTGGTAAATAGCCCACCCATTTTCACCTACCTCATCCCCATACTGTTTTTATTTATTTATTTTTCTGCTATTTTGCACACCAATATCTCTACCTGTACATGACCATCTGATCATTTATCACTCCAGTGTTAATCTGCAAAATTGTAATTATTCGCCTACCTCATGCCTTTTGCACACATTGTATATAGACCCCCTTTGTTTTCTACTGTGTTATTGACTTGTTAATTGTTTACTCCATGTGTAACTCTGTGTTGTCTGCTCATACTGCTATGCTTTATCTTGGCCAGGTCGCAGTTGCAAATGAGAACTTGTTCTCAACTAGCCTACCTGGTTAAATAAAGGTGAAATAAAAAAAATAAAAAAAACTCTATAACTCTGATGTGTTTCACTATTCTATAACTCTATAACTCTGATGTGTTTCACTATTCTATAACTCTCATGTTTTTCACTATTCTATAACTCTGATGTGTTTCACTATTCTATAACTCTATAACTCTGATGTGTTTCACTATTCTATAACTCTATAACTCTGATGTGTTTCACTATTCTATAACTCTGATGTGTTTCACTATTCTATAACTCTGATGTGTTTCACTATTCTATAACTCTCATGTGTTTCACTATTCTATAACTCTGATGTGTTTCACTATTCTATAACTCTATAAATCTGATGTGTTTCACTATTCTATAACTCTATAACTCTGATGTGTTTCACTATTCTATAACTCTGATGTGTTTCACTATTCTATAACTCTGATGTGTTTCACTATTCTATAACTCTGATGTGTTTCACTATTCTATAACTCTATAACTCTGATGTGTTTCACTATTCTATAACTCTATAACTCTGATGTGTTTCACTATTCTATAACTCTATAACTCTGATGTGTTTCACTATTCTATAACTCTATAACTCTGATGTGTTTCACTATTCCAAAACTCTATAACTCTGATGTGTTTCACTATTCTATAACTCTGATGTGTTTCACTATTCTATAACTCTGATGTGTTTCACTATTCTATAATCTGATATATCTGATGTTGTAACGCCTGTCGTCGGAAGGAGTGGACCAAAGCGCAGCGTGAAAAGTTTTCATGATTTTTTTATTATCAAAAAACACTCGAACAAAGTAACAAAATACAAGAGAACAGTTCTGTCAGATAACAGAGACTAAACAGAAAATAACTACCCACAAACACAGTTGGGAAAAAGTCTGCCTAAGTATGATTCCACCACTACCCCAGTGTTACTGCCCCCTTTTCCCTCAGGCTCACACTTCCCCCTACTCCTCCATACTCCCCCAGCTCCACACCAACCTACACACACCAGCCTACACAAACACACACACACACACACACACACACACACACACACACACACACACACACACACACACACACACACACACACACACACACACACTCATGCACACCAGACACACAGTATGACACACAGACACCTCTCTCCCTCCCTCCTCCCATCATCACTCAGTCTTCCACAGGGTCTCAGACCCATTATTTTGCAGCCTCTGGGTCAGCCACCTCCGGCTTCGAGGCAGTCTGAGGTGCCCTTGGCCTTTCTAAAACTCAGCAAAGCGCTGAAAGATAATGCCTTGGCATCAGCGTGGTGTCTCAGCGCGGCCGGCCATCTCTCCTTTCGGCTGTAGATCTGCTGTCATATAAGACTAGCACATGACTTGGAGCCCACAGGGACACACTGAGACAGGGTCAGACACTGTAGAGTACAGAACCTGGAGCCCACAGGGAGACACTGAGACAGGGTCAGACACTGGAGCCCACAGGGAGACACTGAGACAGGGTCTGACACTGTAGAATACAGGACCTGGAGCCCACAGGGAGACACTGAGACAGGGTCAGACACTGTAGAGTACAGGACCTGGAGCCCACAGGGACACACTGAGACAGGGTCAGATACTGTAGAGTACAGGACCTGGAGCCCACAGGGACACACTGAGACAGGGTCAGACACTGTAGAATATAGGACCTGGAGCAGGGACACACTGAGACAGGGTCAGATACTGTAGAATATAGGACCTGGAGCCCACAGGGACACACTGAGACAGGGTCAGACACTGTAGAGTACAGGACCTGGAGCCCACAGGGACACACTGAGACAAGGTCAGACACTGTAGAGTACAGGACCAGGAGCCCACAGGGAGACACTGAGACGGGTTCAGACACAGTAGAGTACAGGACCTGGAGCCCACAGGGAGACACTGAGACAGTGTCAGACACTGTAGAGTACAGGACCTGGAGCCCACAGGGACACACTGAGACAGGGTTAGACACTGTAGAGTACAGGACCTGGAGCCCACAGGGACACACTGAGACAGGTTCAGACACTGTAGAGTACAGTACCAAGAGCCCACAGGAACACACTGAGACAGGGTCAGACACTGTAGAGTACAGTACCTGGAGCCCACAGGGACACACTGAGACAGGGTCAGACACTGTAGAATATAGGACCTGGAGCCCACAGGGACACACTGAGACAGGGTCAGACACAGTAGAGTACAGGACCTGGAGCCCACAGGGACACACTGAGACAGGGTCAGACACTGTAGAGTACAGTACCTGGAGCCCACATGAACACACTGAGACAGGGTCAGTCACTGTAGAGTACAGTACCTGGAGCCCACAGGGACACACTGAGACAGGGTCAGACACTGTAGAGTACAGGACCAGGAGCCCACAGGGAGACACTGAGACGGGTTCAGACACAGTAGAGTACAGGACCTGGAGCCCACAGGGAGACACTGAGACAGTGTCAGACACTGTAGAGTACAGGACCTGGAGCCCACAGGGACACACTGAGACAGGGTTAGACACTGTAGAGTACAGGACCTGGAGCCCACAGGGACACACTGAGACAGGTTCAGACACTGTAGAGTACAGTACCAAGAGCCCACAGGAACACACTGAGACAGGGTCAGACACTGTAGAGTACAGTACCTGGAGCCCACAGGGACACACTGAGACAGGGTCAGACACTGTAGAATATAGGACCTGGAGCCCACAGGGACACACTGAGACAGGGTCAGACACAGTAGAGTACAGGACCTGGAGCCCACAGGGACACACTGAGACAGGGTCAGACACTGTAGAGTACAGTACCTGGAGCCCACATGAACACACTGAGACAGGGTCAGTCACTGTAGAGTACAGTACCTGGAGCCCACAGGGACACACTGAGACAGGGTCAGACACTGTAGAGTAGAGTACCTGGAGCCCACAGGGACACACTGAGACAGGGTCAGACACAGTAGAGTACAGGACCTGGAGCCCACAGGGACACACTGAGACAGGGTCAGACACTGTAGAGTACAGGACCTGGAGCCCACAGGGACACACTGAGACAGGGTCAGACACTGTAGAGTACAGGACCTGGAGCCCACAGGGACACACTGAGACAGGGTCAGACACTGTAGAGTACAGGACCTGGAGCCCACAGGGACACACTGAGACAGGGTCAGACACTGTAGAGTACAGGACCTGGAGCCCACAGGGACACACTGAGACAGGGTCAGACACTGTAGAGTACAGGACCTGGAGCCCACTGAGACCCTGAGACTAAACTCCTCCCTCTGCCACTGAACCCTGGACTACCTGATGGGCCGCCACCAGGTGGTGAGGGTTGGTAACAACACATCCATCACGTTGATCCTCAACACCCTGGTGCCCCTCAGAGTCGCGTGCTCAGTCCCCTCCTGTACTCCCTGTTCACTTATGACTGAACAGCCAGGTACGACTTCAACGCCAACATTAAGTTTGCCGATGACACAACAGTGGTAGGCCTGACCACCGACAGCAATGAAACAGCCCATTTCGGAAGAGTTCAGAGACCTGGCTTTGTGGTGCAAGGACAACAACCTCTCCCTCTACGTGATCAAGATGTAGGCGATGATTGTGGACAACAGGAAAAGGAGGACAGAACACGCCCACATTCTCATCGACGGGGCTGTAGTGGAGCAGTTTGAGTGCTTCAAGTTCCTTGGTGTCCACATCACCAACAAATTAAATGGTCCAAACACACCAAGACAGTGGTGAAGAGGGCACGACAAAACCTATTCCCCCTCAGGAGACTGAAAAAATTTGGAATGGGTACTCAGATCCACAAAAGGTTTTACAGCTGCACCATTGAGAGCATCCTTACATACCTGAAGGGCACATTTTGGCATTTGCTGTATGATCCTCTTAAAGCTAGGGGGCAGCATTTTCACTTTTGGATAAATAGCGTGCCTATTTTCAACTTCCTGCTACTCATGCCAAGAATATAAGAAATGCATATTATTCATAGATTTGGATAGAAAACACTCTGAAGTTTCTAAAACTGTTTGAATCATGTCTGTGTGTATAACAGAACTTATGTAGCAGGCAAAACCCAGAGGACTAACCATTCAGATTTTTTTTTTAGGTCACTGTCTATTCAATGGGTTTTCATTGTGAAACGAGATTTCTAAGGCACTTGTTTGCAGTTCTTACCGCTTCCACTGGATGTCACCAGTCTTTGGAAATTGGTTGAGGTTATTCCTTTGTGTAATGAAGAAGTACGGCCATCTTGAATTCGTGTCATTTGAAGTGTACTTTTTGAGAAGTCGCATGACTGGAAAGTAGCGTGAGTTTGTTGTCTTCCTGTATTGAACACAGATAGTCCAGTCTACAATTTGATCGATTATTAACGTTTAAAAATACCTAAAGTTGTATTACAAAAGTAGTTTGAAATGTTTTGGCAAAGTTTACAGGTAACTTTTGAGATATTTTGTAGTGATGTTGCGCAAATTGGAAGCTGTTTTTTCTGGATCAAACGCGCCAAATAAATTGACATTTTGGATATATATCGACGGAATTAATCGAACAAAAGGACCATTTGTGATGTTTATGGGACATATTGGGGTGCCAACAAAAGAAGCTCGTCAAAGGAAAGGCATGATTTATAGCCTGCAATAGTTACCTTTGTTCAAACTATTAAAGAACTGTCAGCCCTAGAGCTCTGAAACTTTAGAAACCTGGTCTAGAGCTCAAGTTGATAGTGCATGGTGAGTTATGCGGCTCTAGAACGTTCTCAGACAGAGAAACTGCCTCGTACACACGAAGGCCAAAAAGATCATTAACTTGTTCACCGTGCTAAAATCCAGAAGGTGAGGTCAGTACAGGTGCATCAAAGCTGGGACCGAGAGACTGAAAAGCAGCTTCTATGTCAAGGACATCATACTGTTAAACAGCCACCACTAACACAGAGAGGCTGCTGCCTACATGCAGACTTGAAATCATTGGTCACTTTAATAAAGGTATCACTAGTCACTTTAATGATGCCACTTTAATAATGTAATCGTGACATCAGCGATCTTCAAGACAACTGGGAACTCTGAATAAAACAAGGTCCAATCATGACGTCAGTCAGAGCTCTAGAAAGAGACTTGAGTTCCCGACTTGGAATTCCTAGTTGTCTTGAACTTACTGATGTCTGGGATTTCCCAGTTCCGAGTTTCCAGTTGTTTTGAAAGCGGCTGAATTCATGCTAGATTGACATCATGACCAATGTTGAGTGTTTACCCTTTTAAGCTTGGAAAAGAGACCCTTAAACCCAGACTTGGCCCACACATCCACTCCACTGAATAGCAGGCTTGTGATTGCTTTGCAGTGCTTGCAGTTAGCCACTGAGTCCTTCGCAACCACTCATTGTTGATTTAGCAATTTACAGCTTGTTGTGTAATGTTTATGTCCAATGGCCGATGAGCACCGATACATTTTATCTCTAATTTCTCTTCATATGACGAGGATTGAAAAGGATATGCCAGTAGATTGTAGAATTGATTCATGATGATCACTTCTAGCTTGCTAGCTAAGACTTTGAAAGTATGTTGTATGTCCAATCAAAGCCACTGTAGATATAATGTGATATGACGTCATTTTATCTGTGGCCAATGACCTTGAGCCCTGTAGATTTTTCGGTGACCCCATGAGTGATACTAGAGGACATTACCAACCCCTGGGCTCCGTATTCTGCGCTGGCTGCTCTACCAACGCAGAAGAAACTGAGCTGGGCTGAAAGACCTGGCATTTTGGAGTTGCCTTACTCAAGAAAACAAGACAATTTTTGTATGTAGCTTTAATAACTTAATGATTATTTTACTTTTACATTGTTTGCAAACTGATACATGACATATTAATGCCAAAATCACATGCAAAACAGGCAAAAAAACATAAAAATGATGGGGCTCCAAACTGTTTGGGTTCTGCCCCATCTGTCCTGAATGACCAGTCTCCACTGACCATACTATATTAAAGCAGAGCCCCACCTGCCCTGAATGACCAGTCTCCACTGACCATACTGTATTAAAGCAGAGCCCCACCTGCCCTGAATGACCAGTCTCCACTGACCGTACCATGTTAAAGCAGAGCCCCACCTGCTCTGAATGACCAGTCTCCACTGACTGTACCATGTTAAAGCAGAGCCCAACCTGCCCTGAATGACCAGTCTCCACTGACCGTACCATGTTAAAGCAGAGCCCCACCTGCTCTGAATGACCAGTCTCCACTGACCATACTATATTAAAGCAGAGCCCCACCTGCCCTGAATGACCAGTCTCCACTGACCGTACTGTATTAAAGCAGAGCCCCACCAGCCCTGAATGACCAGTCTCCACTGACCGTACTATGTTAAAGCAGAGCCCCACCTGCCCTGAATGACCAGTCTCCACTGACCATACTATGTTAAAGCAGAGCCCCACCTGCCCTGAATGACCAGTCTCCACTGACCGTACTATATTAAAGCAGAGCCCCACCTGCCCTGAATGACCAGTCTCCACTGACCGTACTATATTAAAGTAGAGCCCCACCTGCCCTGAATGACCAGTCTCCACTGACCGTACTATATTAAAGCAGAGCCCCACCTGCCCTGAATGACCAGTCTCCTCTGACCATACTGTATTAAAGCAGAGCCCCACCTGCCCTGAATGACCAGTCTCCACAGACCATACTGTATTAAAGCAGAGCCCCACCTGCCCTGAATGACCAGTCTCCACTGACCTTACTATATTAAAGCAGAGCCCCACCTGCCCTGAATGACCAGTCGCCACTGACCATACTGTATTAAAGCAGAGCCCCACCTGCCCTGAATGACCAGTCTCCACTGACCATACTATATTAAAGCAGAGCCCCACCTGCCCTGAATGACCAGTCTCCACTGACGGTACTATATCAAAGTAGAGCCCCACCAGCCCTGAATGACCAGTCTCCACTGACCATACTATATTAAAGCAGAGCCCCACCTGCCCTGAATGACCAGTCTCCACTGACCATACTGTATTAAAGCAGAGCCCCACCTGCCCCGAATGACCAGTCTCCACTGACCATACTATATTAAAGCAGAGCCCCACCTGCCCTGAATGACCAGTCTCCACTGACCGTACTATATTAAAGCAGAGCCCCACCTGCCCTGAATGACCAGTCTCCACTGACCATACTACATTAAAGCAGAGCCCCACCAGCAGAGCCCCACCACTGACCATACTATATTAAAGCAGAGCCCCACCTGCCCTGAACGACCAGTCTCCACTGACCATACTATATTAAAGCAGAGCCCCACCTGCCCCACCTGCCCTGAATGACCAGTCTCCACTGACCTTACTATGTTAAAGCAGAGCCCCACCAGCAGAGCCCCACCACTGACCATACTATATTAAATCAGAGACTCACCTGCCCTGAATGACCAGTCTCCACTGACCGTACTATATTAAAGCAGAGCCCCACCTGCCCTGAATGACCAGTCTCCACTGACCGTACTATGTTAAAGCAGAGCCCCACCTGCCCTGAATGACCAGTCTCCACTGACCGTACTATATTAAAGCAGAGCACCACCTGCCCTGAATGACCAGTCTCCACTGACCTTATTGTATTAAAGCAGAGCCCCACCTGCCCTGAATGACCAGTCTCCACTGACCATACTATATTAAAGCAGAGCCCCACCTGCCCCACCTGCCCTGAATGACCAGTCTCCACTGACCATACTACATTAAAGCAGAGCCCCACCAGCAGAGCCCCACCACTGACCATACTATATTAAATCAGAGACCCACCTGCCCTGAATGACCAGTCTCCACTGACCATACTATGTTAGAGCATTAAATAGTGTTTATCCGTGGCTTAATTGCCTGCTACATAAAATATTTTGACATTATTTCAGTCAATCTGATTTAGAAATTAATCAGGCTTGTTTTTTACGTTTGTTTAATACAAAAGCCCTTTTTGTGGATGTTATTGGATGTAAATTTGAATGAATAGTGAATGGTCTTGTGGTTGTAGTCTCCATGTTAATACCTAGCTGTCTACAGTATATCTGTACTATAACCTAGTGTGGGAGTGTCTTTATCTCATGTTGTCCCTTTAGGACAATACTCCCTGCCACCAGCAGATGGCAGCTGGTCTACTCCTTCCCCAGCCTCTCCTCACTCCACCAGAAACACATTCTCATTCTGTTCCTTACATTTAAGGTGTTACAATTCAGAGAACATACCACTGAAAGTTATTAGCATAAAAATGAATTAAATAATATCAAATACATTGGTGTGTTATGACATTGAGGCTGATATTTGTTATAAAATAATAATTTTTATTTTGTTTACAAGACTGTATTTTGAAATACACTTGGTTCCTTTATAATGAATAAATAAATAAACAACAAAAACAACAAAAACAAAAACCTAAAAACGTTCCATTGAGAAATTCTTTCCATTTCAGTCTACCTGGCTATTTTAATTACATTAGAATCATTTCAGTCTACCTGGTGGTTTTAATTACATTAGAATCATTTCAGTCTACCTGGTGGTTTTAATTACATTAGAATCATTTCAGTCTACCTGGCTATTTTAATTACATTAGAATCATTTCAGTCTACCTGGTGGTTTTAATTACATTCAAATCAATTCAGTCTAACAGGTGGTTTTAATTACATTGGAATCATTTCAGTATACCTGGCTGTTTTAATTACATTAGAATAATTTCAGTCTACCTGGCTGTTTTAATTACATTAGAATCCTTTCAGTCTACCTGGTGGTTTTAATTACATTATAATCATTTCAGTCTACCTGGCTATTTTAATTACATTAGAATCATTTCAGTCTACCTGGTGGTTTTAATTACATTAGAATCATTTCAGTCTACCTGGTGGTTTTAATTACATTAGAATCATTTCAGTCTACCTGGTGGTTTTAATTACATTAGAATCATTTCAGTCTAACTGGCTGTTTTAATTACATAAGAATAATTTCAATCTACCTGGCTATTTTAATTACATTAGAATAATTTCAGTCTACCTGGTGGTTTTAATTACATTAGAATCATTTCAGTCTAACTGGCTGTTTTAATTACATAAGAATAATTTCAATCTACCTGGCTATTTTAAGTACATTAGAATAATTTCAGTCTACCTGGTGGTTTTAATTACATTCGAATCATTTCAGTCTGCCTGGTGGTTTTAATTACATTATATTCATTTCAGTCTACCTGGTGGTTTTAATTACATTATAATCATTTCAGTCTACCTGGCTATTTTAATTACATTATAATCATTTCAGTCTACCTGGTGGTTTTAATTACATTAGAATCATTTCAGTCTACCTGGCTGTTTTAATTACATTATATTCATTTCAGTCTACCTGGCTGTTTTAATTACATTAGAATCATTTCAGTCTACCTGGTGGTTTTAATTACATTAGAATCATTTCAGTCTACCTGGCTGTTTTAATTACATTAGAATCATTTCAGTCTACCTGGCTATTTGAGTTACATTAGAATAATTTCAATCAACCTTGTTGTTGTAGTTACATTAAGGACAACCTTCCCCGGGGTGGTTTGTGTACAAGGTCACTCCGATCAACATTCCTCCGTCACAAAGCTACAATACAATGTAATTTCCATCCTCATCTGATCCTACCCAGAATGCCCCTCTGGTCAGCAGTAATAGAATGACCTTTTCTCCCATTGCTCTTCAACCTTTCAACAACAACAATCCACCTTGATCTGTTTGTTCACCGTCCATATATAATACTCACTTCCATTGTCATCACTGTCATCCTCCAGTAGAACAAAGAAAACACAAGGATGAGAAAACACAAGGATGAGAAAACACAAGGATGAGAAAACACAAGGACCTCCTCTTCTCTCTCTCCACTCTCTCTTCCTGTCCTTGCTGACCGACAGGACAGTAATGTGGATAGGCCCAGGCTATTCCCCCATGGCTGCGACACCTCCTCTTCTCTCTCTCCACTCTCTCTTCCTGTCCTTGCTGACCGACAGGACAGTAATGTGGATAGGCCCAGGCTATTCCCCCACGGCTGCGACACCTCCTCTTCTCTCTCTCCACTCTCTCTTCCTGGCCTTGCTGACCGACAGGACAGTAACGTGGATAGGCCCAGGCTATTCCCCCACGGCTGTGACACCTCCTCTTCTCTCTCTCCACTCTCTCCTCTGCTTTTTTCTCCACCCTCTCCTCAAACCTCTCTCTTCTTCCCTCTTCCTGTTCACAGGGGTTTTCTAATTTGGGCAGAAGTCCGGTCTTTCACGTCATCTCCCTCTCTGCCTGTCTGAACCTGAACACCTTCCCTCTCTGTTTGTCTGAACCTGAAAACTAACCCCCGTCATTCATGTCATCTCCCTCTCCCTCTCTGTCTGACAAAGTTTTCAAATTTAGTATTTGAGTACTTTAAACTACATAATAGTGGGATGAAAGTAAACATGTAACTTCAATAACAACATCAGAAAACGGTTCTATTTTGACATCTGTAGTACCCTTTACAGACAGAATTCATGGTATGTTGCCTGTAAAAAAAACATTTTTAACCCAATTCATACAGTCCCAATTCAACCACATTCTTGCTGCGATAAGCCTTTTAAACAGTATCTAGTTAGTTTAGGCAGATCCTAAGGAACATTCTAAGACTAACATAATAAAACAATAGAAGGTCATATAGTGAGTTGAATGATGTTACTAGTCTGTTCAGCCTACAGGCGACCCGGCTGCACCATGCACATGACATCAAAAGTTATTGTGTTCATTAAACAGACAAGACACACTTACAGTAGGCTCCCCTGATCACAGTCAACCACATATATTTTACAGTAGGCTCCCCTGATCACAGTCAACTACATATATTTTACAGTAGGCTCCCCTGTTCACAGTCAACAACATATATTTTACAGTAGGCTCCCCTGTTCACAGTCAACCACATATATTTTACAGTAGGCTCCCCTGATCACAGTCAACCACATATATTTTACAGTAGGCTCCCCTGATCACAGTCAACCACATATATTTTACAGTAGGCTCCCCTGATCACAGTCAACCACATATATTTTACAGTAGGCTCCCCTGATCACAGTCAACCACATATAGTTTATAGTAGGCTCCCCTGATCACAGTCAACCACATATAGTTTATAGTAGGCTCCCCTGATCACAGTCAACCACATATAGTTTATAGTAGGCTCCCCTGATCACAGTCAACCACATATAGTTTATAGTAGGCTCCCCTGATCACAGTCAACCACATATAGTTTATAGTAGGCTCCCCTGATCACAGTCAACCACATATAGTTTATAGTAGGCTAAGAAAATCATGAAATATAACAGAATAAAATACAAATAATATTTTCCCACACAACTTGCTTCACGGGCAACATGTGGATCCACTGTCATATAGAAAAGTGATATTTTGTAGCAGAGCCCAATGCAACCACATGCTTTTTTAAACTGTGCCTCATATCTTTCCTACTCTAACTCTGCTTTGTGAGGGAACAGGCGTAGGGTCTTACATTGAGTGTCTTCATCTTGACACCCATGGAAAATAATAGCAATATATATTTTCAAAAGCATGTGAGCCTGGTGTTCATATTTCACAACCTCAACAGGCTTTCCTATACTCAATGGACAACAATAGACCTACACTTGATTTATGCTACATTATAGCATGCTAAATGTTTCTGATCAGTGATTTATGCTACATTATAGCATGCTAAATGTTTCTGATCAGTGATTTATGCTACATTATAGCATGCTAAATGTTTCTGATCAGTGATTTATGCTACATTATAGCATGCTAAATGTTTCTGATCAGTGATTTATGCTACATTATAGCATGCTAAATGTTTCTGATTAGTGATTTTTTCTAGATTATAGCATGCTAAATGTTTCTGATCAGTGATTTATGCTACATTATAGCATGCTAAATGTTTCTGATCAGTGATTTATGCTACATTATAGCATGCTAAATGTTTCTGATCAGTGATTTATGCTACATTATAGCATGCTAAATGTTTCTGATCAGTGATTTATGCTACATTATAGCATGCTAAATGTTTCTGATTAGTGATTTATCCTACATTATAGCATGCTAAATGTTTCTGATCAGTGATTTATGCTACATTATAGCATGCTAAATGTTTCTGATCAGTGATTTATGCTACATTATAGCATGGTAAATGTTTCTGATCAGTGATTTAGGCTACATTATAGCATGCTAAATGTTTCTGATCAGTGATTTATGCTACATTATAGCATGCTAAACGCTATAGATGAACAAACAAATAGATGAGCTACCACCTCTACTTATTTGCCCAGCCATAGAATTAACCAAATATACAGAGATTCAGTCAAACACCATCCCATTGATTGAGTAAGATGAGTCCCAGGCTTTTGGTAGGGAGTAAGCCTGGGTTACTAAGAGATAGTGAGTGAGTCAGATAAGTCCCAGGCTTTTGGTAGGGAGTAGGTCTGGCTTACTACGTGTCACACCCTGACCATAATTTGCTTTGTATGTTTCTATGTTTTGTTTGGTCAGGGTGTGATCTGAGTGGGCATTCTATGTTACATGTCTAGTTTGTCTATTTCTATGTTTGGCCTGATATGGTTCTCAATCAGAGGCAGGTGTTAGTCATTGTCTCTGATTGGGAACCATATTTAGGTAGCCATTTTGGTGTTGGGTTTTATGGGTGATTGTTCCTGTCTCTGTGTTTGCACCAGATAGGGCTGTTTTGGGTTTTCACGTTTCTTGTTTTGTTAGTTTGTTCATGTGTAGAGTCTTTATTAAAGAACCATGAATAGAAACCACGCTGCATTTTGGTCCGTCTCTCCTTCAAGTCAAGAAAACCGTTACAGAATCACCCACCACAACAGGACCAAGCGGCGTGGTAACGGGCAGCAGCAGGAGCAGCGAAATAAAGTCTTCTGGACTTGGGAAGAAATCCTCGACGGGAGAGGACTCTGGGAAAAACCAGGGGAGTGTCGCCGCCCCAAGGTGCAGCAGGAGAAGCGGCAGCAGGAGCAGCGCGAGGAGGAATGGACATGGGAGGACGAATTGGACGGAAAAGGACCCTGGGCACAGCCTGGAGAATATCGCCGCCCCAAAGAAAAGCTGGAGGCGGCGAAGGTAGAGAGGCGCTGGTATGAGGATTCAGCACGGCGGCGTGGATGGAAGCCCGAGAGTCAGCCCCAAACAATTATTGGGAAGGGGCACACAGGAAGTGTGGCGAAGCCAGGTAGGAGAACTGCGCCAACTTCCTGTGCTTACCGGGGGGCGAGAGAGACCGGGCAGGCACCGTGTTATGCGGTGGAGCGCACGGTGTCCCCAGTGCGGGTGCATAGCCCGGTGCGGTACATACCAGCTCCGCGTATCGGCCGGGCAAGAGTGGGCATCGAGCCAAGTGCCATGAAGCCGGCTCTACGTATCTGGTCTCCAGTGCGTCTCCTTGGGCTGACTTACATGGCACCAGCCTTGTGCACGGTGTCCCCGGTTCGCCTGCATAGCCCAGTGCGGGCTATTCCACCTCGCCGCACTGGCAGGGCGACCAGGACCATTCAACCGGGTAAGGTTGGGCAGGCTCGGTGCTCAAGAGCTCCAGTGCGCCTGCACGGTCCGGTCTATCCGGTACCACCTCCATGCACCAGCCCTCCGGTGGCAGCCCCCCGCACCAGGCTGTCTCTCCGTTTCATCCTTACAGGTGCTCACGCCTGTCCAGTGCTGCCGGAGCCTTCCTCCTCTCCAGCGCTGCCGGAGTCTCCCGCCTCTCCGGCGCTGCTAGAGCCTTCCTCCTCTCCAGCGCAGCCGGAGTCTCCCGCCTGTTCGGAGCTGCCAAAGCTCCCGCCCCTCAGTCCAGAGGCGCCAGTGCCCCTCATTCCAGAGGCGCCAAAGCTCCTCAGTCCAGCGCTGCCAGAGCCTTCCTCTCCAGCGTTGCCGGAGCTTCCCGTCTGCCCAGCGCCATCTGAGCTACCCGTCTGCCCAGCGCCGCCTTAGCCACCTGTCTGCCCAGCGCCGCCTGAGCCACCCATCTGCCCAGCGCCGCCTGAGCCACCCGTCTGCCCAGTGCCGCCAGTGCCGCCAGTCTGCCCAGTGCCGCCAGAGCCGCCAGTCTGCCCAGCGCCGCCAGTGCCGCCAGTCTGACCAGCGCCACCAGTCTGCCCAGCGCCGCCAGTGCCGCCAGTCTGCAAGGAGCCGCCAGTGCCGCCAGTCTGCAAGGGGCCGCCAGTGCCGCCAGTCTGCAAGGGGCCGCCAGTGCCTCCAGTCTGCAAGGGGCCGCCAGTGCCGCCAGTCTGCAAGGGGCCGCCAGTGCCGCCAGTCTGCAAGGGGCCGCCAGTGCCGCCAGTCTGCAAGGGGCCACCAGTGCCGCCAGTCTGCAAGGGGCCGCCAGTGCCGCCAGTCTGCAAGGGGCCGCCAGTGCCGCCAGTCTGCAAGGGGCCGCCAGTGCCGCCAGTCTGCAAGGGGCCGCCAGTGCCGCCAGTCTGCAAGGGGCCGCCAGTGCCGCCAGTCTGCAAGGGGCCGCCAGTGCCGCCAGTCTGCAAGGGGCCGCCAGTGCCGCCAGTCTGCAAGCAGCCGCCAGTGCCGCCAGTCTGCAAGCGGCCGCCAGTGCCGCCAGTCAGCCAGGGGCCGCCAGTGCCGCCAGTCAGCCAGGGGCCGCCAGTGCCGCCAGTCAGCCAGGGGCCGCCAGTGCCGCCAGTCAGCCAGGGGCCGCCAGTGCCGCCAGTCAGCCAGGGGCCGCCAGTGCCGCCAGTCAGCCAGGGGCCGCCAGTGCCCCTCAGCCCAGAGGCGCCAGAGCCCCTCTGTCCCGAGCTGCCGACTCTCTGTCCCGAGCTGCCGACCCTCTGTCCCGAGCTCCCGCCCCTCTGTCCCGAGCTGCCGCCCCTCTTTCCCGAGCTGCCCCTCTGTCTAGTGGGGTCATTTAGTAGGGTCGCCGTGGTTAGGAGGCCACGGAAGCGGACAATGGGGCGGACTAAGACTATGGTGAAGTGGGGGCCACGTCCAGCACCAGAGCCGCCACCGCGGACAGATTCCCACCCAGACACTCCCCAATTGGTTCAGGTTTGGCGGCCGGAGTCCGCACCTTGGGGGGGGGGGGTACTGTCACACCCTGACCATAGTTTGCGTTGTATGTTTCTATGTTTTGTTTGGTCAGGGTGTGATCTGAGTGGACATGTTACATGTCTAGTTTGTCTATTTCTATGTTTGGCCTGATATGGTTCTCAATCAGAGGCAGGTGTTAGTCATTGTCTCTGATTGGGAACCATATTTAGGTAGCCTGTTTGGTGTTGGGTTTTGTAGGTGATTGTTCCTGTCTCTGTGTTTGCACCAGATAGGGCTGTTTTGGGTTTTCACGTTTCTTGTTTTGTTAGTTTGTTCATGTGTAGAGTCTTTATTAAAGAACCATGAATAGAAACCACGCTGCATTTTGGTCCGCCTCTCCTTCAAGTCAAGAAAACCGTTACACTAAGAGAGAGCGAGTCAGTCAGATGAGTCCTAGGCTTTTGGTAGGGAGTAGGCCTGGCTTACTAAGAGAGAGCGAGTGAAGAGTAAAATTATCCACTTGTTAAGCTAAAGTGCAAAATGAGAACTAGACAAGATGATCATGACTAGCACGGACCTCAATTTAGCCAACATTTCCACAGCCAAATTGTAGACTAACAAATATCCAAACGGATTTTCAGTTAAAATACAAATCTATTCAGCTAAAATACATATCTGATTGATTTCTCAAGACTCCCTAAGCTTGTCTCAAAGTAGCACAAAAGGCTGCTGAAATATTTGAATACACACAGGTAGGCTATTGGTTCATATGTGTTATAAATATTGGATGACTTTATTCAAACATTTCTGTCATTCAGTGATATTTATTCCCATGATAATTTGTTATGAAGCCATCCAGATGTGGTTAGAAAACAGTGCATGTGGTGGGCTATGCAGATAGATGGGTGAAGTGACGTGCCTTGCAAAGTAAAGAACTGCCCGGAGGATAGTAGTAATGGGTGCTGCCTAGCAACCATCAAGAGCTTTAGAGTGTAGTGCATTTAGAACTGCCAGGAGGATAATAGTAATGGGTGCTGCCTAGCAACCATCAAGAGCTTTAGAGTGTAGTGCATTTAGAACTGCCAGGAGGATAGTAGTAATGGGTGCTGCCTAGCAACTATCAAGAGCTTTAGAGTATAGTGCATTTAGAACTGCCAGGAGGATAGTAGTAATGGGTGTTGCCTAGCAACAATCAAGAGCTTTAGAGTGTAGTGCATTTAGAACTGCCATGAGGATAGTAGTAATGGGTGTTGCCTAGCAACAATCAAGAGCTTTAGAGTGTAGTGCATTTAGAACTGCCATGAGGATAGTAGTAATGGGTGTTGCCTAGCAACCATCAAGAGCTTTAGAGCGTGGTGCGTGTGGAACTGCCAGGAGTATAGTAGTAATGGGTGTTGCCTAGCAACCATCAAGAGCTTTAGAGCATAGTGCATTTAGAACTGCCCGGAAGATTGTAGTAATGGGTTTTACCTAGCAACCATCAAAAGCTTCAGAGCGTAGTGCATGCCAATGCTGCCTCAGCATTTCAGCTACATTTCACATTAAGCCATAGGCAGAAATGTATTTCAATCGTGACTAGGTCAGTTCGCAGACACGAAAGTTTAGGATTTGATACCGGCAACACCTTTCAGATATAAAGAAAAGGTAGAAAAAAGCTAGTGGGATGCTATAGCTGGCAGAAAAACGGTTTGGTTTGAAAGGTTTATATGTCAGTGAGGCAGAAAGACACACAAGGTGGGCATTGACTGTTCTGTGTGCGTGTGTGTGCGTGTGTGTGTGTGTGTATGTGTGTGTGTGTGTGTGTGTGTGTGTGTATGCATGTGTGTCATGTCTGGATGGAGGCAATCTACAACCTGTCAATCACTGAGGGGAGGCCCGGGCTGGGAACCATCACATGTCACAACGATGACACGCACACACACACACACACGCATACACACACAGGCCTATTGTCAAAGCACACAAACTTCCAACTATATCCATACAGTGTACATAGAAATAACAATATCAAAAGGTTTTATTTTTCCTGTAGGAGGCAGGCAGCCCATCAGTTAAGAGTGTTGGGCCAGTAATCAAAAAGTTGATGGTTCTAACCCCTGAGCAGACTGGGTGAAAAATGTGTCAATGTGCCCATGAGCAAGGCACTTAAACCCTAATACTGATGTAAGTCGGTCTGGATATCGGTCTGCATGTACGTGATTCTACTTCTACTTGATTCTGCATGTTCTTGATTCTGCATGTACTTGATTCTACTTCTACTTGATTCTGCATGTACGTGATTCTACCTCTACTTGATTCTGCATGTTCTTGATTCTGCATGTACGTGATTCTACCTCTACTTGATTCTGCATGTTCTTGATTCTGCATGTACTTGATTCTACTTCTACTTGATTCTGCATGTACTTGATTCTGCATGTACTTGATTATACTTCTACTTGATTCTGCATGTACTTGATTCTGCATGTACTTGATTATACTTCTACTTGATTCTGCATGTTCTTCATTCAGCATGTACTTGATTCTACTTCTACTTGATTCTGCATGTACTTGATTCTGCATGTACTTGATTATACTTCTACTTGATTCTGCATGTACTTGATTCTGCATTTACTTGATTCTGCATTTACTTGATTCTGCATGTACTTGATTCTGCATTTACTTGATTCTGCATTTACTTGATTCTGCATGTACTTGATTCTGCATGTACTTGATTCTGCATGTACTTGATTCTGCATTTACTTGATTCTGTATTTACTTGATTCTGCATGTACTTGATTCTGCATGTACTTGATTCTCCATTTACTTGATTCTGCATGTACTTGATTCTGCATTTACTTGATTCTGCATGTACTTGATTCTGCATTTACTTTATTCTGCATGTACTTGATTCAACTTCTACTTGATTCTGCATGTTCTTGATTCTGCATGTACGTGATTCTACTTCTACTTGATTCTGCATGTTCTTGATTCTGCATGTACTTTATTCTACTTCTACTTGATTCTGCATGTTCTTGATTCTGCATGTACTTGATTCTACTTCTACTTGATTCTGCATGTTCTTGATTCTGCATGTACTTGATTCTACTTCTACTTGATTCTGCATGTTCTTGATTCAGCATGTACTTGATTCTACTTCTACTTGATTCTGCATGTACTTGATTCTGCATGTACTTGATTATACTTCTACTTGATTCTGCATGTTCTTGATTCTGCATGTACTTGATTCTGCATGTACTTGATTCTGCATGTACTTGATTATACTTCTACTTGATTCTGCATGTACTTGATTATACTTCTACTTGATTCTGCATGTACTTGATTCTGCATGTTCTTGATTCAGCATGTACTTGATTCTACTTCTACTTGATTCTGCATGTACTTGATTCTGCATGTACTTGATTATACTTCTACTTGATTCTGCATGTACTTGATTCAACATGTACTTGATTCTACATGTACTTTGTATTTATTTTGGATCCCCATTAGTTCCTGCCAAGGCAGCAGTTCCTCTTCCTGGGGTTTATTATGGATCCCCATTTGTTCTTGTCAAGGCAGCAGCCACTCTTCATGGGGTCCAGCAAAGTTAAGGCTCTTAGCAGGTTACTACTGGAATACATTTTTTAAAACATAACAATACATTCACAGATTTCACTACACACTGTGTGGCCCCAGACCCCTACTCATGCCAAGAATATAAGATATGCATATGGTTAGTAGATTTGGATGGAAAACACTCTGACGTTTCTAAAACTGTTTGAATCATGTCTGTGAGTATAACAGAACTTATGTAGCGGGCAAAACCCTGAGGATTTTTCCCCCCCTTCTCTGGTCACTATATTGTCTTTGCCTTTGGATATTTAATAGGAACATGTTTTCAGTTCCTACCGCTTCCACATGATGTCGGCAGTCTTTGGAATATGGTTGAGGTTCTTCCTTTGTGTTATGAAGAAGTAGGCAAACTCGGAACTGGGGACACTTTTGTGAGTTGCTCAAGAGGTAAAAAGCAGTGCTGGTTTCTTTTTGTTCCTGTATTGAATACAGATTGCCGGGTCTACAATTTGATCTCTTATTAACATTTAAAAATACCTAACGTTGTATTAAAAAAGTAGTTTGAAATATTTTGGCAAAGTTTATAGGCAACTTTTGAAATATTTTGTAGTGACGTTGGGTTTTTGTAAGCTGTTATTTTCTGAATCAAACGCGCTTTATAAATTGATATTTTCGATATATATGGACGGAATTAATCGCAAAAAAGGACCAATTGTGATGTTTATGGGACATATTGGAGTGCCATTCAGCTTGACAATAGGCACTGAAGATAAAGCTAGCCATTCTGCTTTATAGAGAATAATAATGCATGTGGCATGTATGCTTTATTAAGTCCTTATAGAGGTACTAGGTACCTAACCCTTTATTAATTATTTATATAAGTACAAGGTACCTAAACCTAACCCTTTATTAAATCCTTACATAGAGACTGGTGCATTTCACAAAATAGATGATATCATGAGGAGGCGAAATTATGTGGATATATTGAAGCAACATCTCAAGACATGAGTCAGGAAGTTAAAGCTTGGTCGCAGATGGGTCTTCCAAATGGACAATGACCCCAAGCATACTTCCAAAGTTGTGGCAAAATGGCTTAAAGATAACAAAGTCAAGGTATTGGAGTGGCCATCACAAAGCCCTGACCTCAATCCTATAGAACATTTGTTGGCAGAACTGAAAAAGTGTGTGCAAGCAAGGAGGCCTACAAACCTACCTCAGTTACACCAGCTCTGTCAGGAGGAATGGGCCAAAATTCACCCAACTTATTTTGGGAAGCTTGTGGAAGGCTACCTGAAATGTTTGACCCAAGTTAAACAATTTAAAGGCAATGCTATCAAATACTAATTGAGTGTATGTAATATTCAGACCCACTGGGAATGTGATGAAAGAAATAAAAGCTGAAAGAAATAATTCTCTCTACTATTATTCTGAGATTTCACATTCTTAAAATAAAGTGGCAATTCTAACTGACCTGAGACAGGGAATTTTTACTAGGATAAAATGTTGTGAATTGAGAAAAACTGAGTTTAAATTTAGTTGGCTAAGGTGTATTTAAACTTCCGACTTCAACTGTAGGTACTTGTGTAGGTACATTCTTACCAGATAAGTTATAATATCTATGTTTATATTGATAAATGGACAAAGAAACCTTTATATGTAACAATGTCAAAATGGATGAAGACA
>NC_143024.1:20000-22500 GCF_057628025.1 Oncorhynchus mykiss | reverse complement strand
TCGTGAGTAAAGAGACAGCGAGGTGAGGTCAAATTCTCCTTCCCCGTCCAATTAGTCCCATATTGGGCCACAGCTGGGGCTCATTGAGCCCTTGTTAGGGTTAGGTCGTTTGGTGGAGCAAACAAAGAGACACGGAGGAAGGCCGGAGAGAGAAGCTATGAGATGCACATGGGCCGTTTTGGGTGACCAGGTGCACATGGGCCGTTTGGGTGACCAGGTGCACACGGGTCTTTTGGGTGACCAGGTGCACATGGGCCGTTTTGGGTGACCAGGTGCACATGGGCCGTTTGGGTGACCAGGTGCACACGGGTCTTTTGGGTGACCAGGTGCACACGGGTCTTTTGGGTGACCAGGTGCACATGGGCCGTTTTGGGTGACCAGGTGCACATGGGATTAATAGCAATCTGCATCCATCGCAATTTCTTAAAGTGCCCATAAAGCACTCAGGACGGCCCCGACCGAGACAGGGCCGTAGTAGGGTGCTCCCATAGCGGGCTATAGCAATAGAATGACGGGTAAAAATATTTAAAACAGTTTTATAATTTTTGGGTGACCAGGTGCACATGGGCCGTTTTGGGTGACCAGGTGCACATGGGATTAATAGCAATCTGCATCCATCGCAATTTCTTAAAGTGTCCATAAAGCACCAAGGACGGCCCCGACCGAGACAGGGCCGTAGTGGGGCACTCCCCTGGCGGGCTATAGCAATAGAATGACGGGTAAAAATATTTAAAACCGTTTTATAATTTTTAGGTGACCAGGTGCACACGGGTCTTTTGGGTGACCAGGTGCACACGGGTCTTTTGGGTGACCAGGTGCACACGGGTCTTTTGGGTGACCAGGTGCACGCCGGCCTTTGGGTGACCAGGTGCACACGGGTCTTTTGGGTGACCAGGTGCACACGGGTCTTTTGGGTGACCAGGTGCACGCCGGCCTTTGGGTGACCAGGTGCACACGGGTCTTTTGGGTGACCAGGTGCACGCCGGCCTTTGGGTGACCAGGTGCACGCCGGCCTTTGGGTGACCAGGTGCACACGGGTCTTTTGGGTGACCAGGTGCACACGGGTCTTTTGGGTGACCAGGTGCACGCCGGCCTTTGGGTGACCAGGTGCACACGGGTCTTTTGGGTGACCAGGTGCACACGGGTCTTTTGGGTGACCAGGTGCACGCCGGCCTTTGGGTGACCAGGTGCACACGGGTCTTTTGGGTGACCAGGTGCACACGGGTCTTTTGGGTGACCAGGTGCACGCCGGCCTTTGGGTGACCAGGTGCACACGGGTCTTTTGGGTGACCAGGTGCACGCCGGCCTTTGGGTGACCAGGTGCACGCCGGCCTTTGGGTGACCAGGTGCACACGGGTCTTTTGGGTGACCAGGTGCACGCCGGTCCTTTTGGGTGACCAGGTGCACAAGTTCCATTTGGGTGACCAGGTGCACGCGGTTCATAACAGCGCGGTTATCTGCTTTAATGTCCGAGGAGGGGTGCTTAAGTGTGGGTGCCCTGGTTCACCTGGTATGCGAGGTTGTGGAGGTGGGGGGGGTCCCCTGCTGGTATCATCCCCGAAATAGAGGGGTGATACCCGGGTGGTGAGTAAGGGCCTACAACCCTGGAGGTCAATAGCTCCAGGGGGTAAGCTCTACTGTCATGTCCGTAAATAGAGTGGTGTTACCCGGGTTTTGAACCATATTTAAATTTTTGGGTTACCAGATGCACGTTTTCAATCACCAGTTGCACGGAGGATTAATAGCAATCTGCATCCATCGCAATTTCTTAAAGTGTCTAAAAAGCACCCAAGGACGGCCCCGACCGAGACAGGGCCGTAGTGGGGCACTCCCCTAGCGGGCTATATCAATAGAATGACCGGTAAAATGATTTAAAACAGTTTTATAATTTTTGGGTTACCAGATGCACGTTTTCAATCACCAGTTGCACGGAGGATTAATAGCAATCTGCATCCATCGCGATTTCTTAAAGTGTCTAAAAAGCACCCAAGGACGGCCCCGACCGAGACAGGGCCGTAGTGGGGCACTCCCCTAGCGGGCTATATCAATAGAATGACCGGTAAAATGATTTAAAACAGTTTTATAATTTTTGGGTTACCAGATGCACGTTTTCAATCACCAGTTGCACGGAGGATTAATAGCAATCTGCATCCATCGCGATTTCTTAAAGTGTCTAAAAAGCACCCAAGGACGGCCCCGACCGAGACAGGGCCGTAGTGGGGCACTCCCCTAGCGGGCTATATCAATAGAATGACCGGTAAAATGATTTAAAACAGTTTTATAATTTTTGGGTTACCAGATGCACGTTTTCAATCACCAGTTGCACGGAGGATTAATAGCAATCTGCATCCATCGCGATTTCTTAAAGTGTCTAAAAAGCACCCAAGGACGGCCCCGACCGAGACAGGGCCGTAGTGGGGCACTCCCCTAGCGGGCTATATCAATAGAATGACCGGTAAAATGATTTAAAACAGTTTTATAATTTTTGGGTTACCAGATG
>NC_143024.1:10000-15000 GCF_057628025.1 Oncorhynchus mykiss | reverse complement strand
GTTAGGGTTAGGGTTAGGGTTAGGGTTAGGGTTAGGGTTAGGGTTAGGGTTAGGGTTAGGGTTAGGGTTAGGGTTAGGGTTAGGGTTAGGGTTAGGGTTAGGGTTAGGGTTAGGGTTAGGGTTAGGGTTAGGGTTAGGGTTAGGGTTAGGGTTAGGGTTAGGGTTAGGGTTAGGGTTAGGGTTAGGGTTAGGGTTAGGGTTAGGGTTAGGGTTAGGGTTAGGGTTAGGGTTAGGGTTAGGGTTAGGGTTAGGGTTAGGGTTAGGGTTAGGGTTAGGGTTAGGGTTAGGGTTAGGGTTAGGGTTAGGGTTAGGGTTAGGGTTAGGGTTAGGGTTAGGGTTAGGGTTAGGGTTAGGGTTAGGGTTAGGGTTAGGGTTAGGGTTAGGGTTAGGGTTAGGGTTAGGGTTAGGGTTAGGGTTAGGGTTAGGGTTAGGGTTAGGGTTAGGGTTAGGGTTAGGGTTAGGGTTAGGGTTAGGGTTAGGGTTAGGGTTAGGGTTAGGGTTAGGGTTAGGGTTAGGGTTAGGGTTAGGGTTAGGGTTAGGGTTAGGGTTAGGGTTAGGGTTAGGGTTAGGGTTAGGGTTAGGGTTAGGGTTAGGGTTAGGGTTAGGGTTAGGGTTAGGGTTAGGGTTAGGGTTAGGGTTAGGGTTAGGGTTAGGGTTAGGGTTAGGGTTAGGGTTAGGGTTAGGGTTAGGGTTAGGGTTAGGGTTAGGGTTAGGGTTAGGGTTAGGGTTAGGGTTAGGGTTAGGGTTAGGGTTAGGGTTAGGGTTAGGGTTAGGGTTAGGGTTAGGGTTAGGGTTAGGGTTAGGGTTAGGGTTAGGGTTAGGGTTAGGGTTAGGGTTAGGGTTAGGGTTAGGGTTAGGGTTAGGGTTAGGGTTAGGGTTAGGGTTAGGGTTAGGGTTAGGGTTAGGGTTAGGGTTAGGGTTAGGGTTAGGGTTAGGGTTAGGGTTAGGGTTAGGGTTAGGGTTAGGGTTAGGGTTAGGGTTAGGGTTAGGGTTAGGGTTAGGGTTAGGGTTAGGGTTAGGGTTAGGGTTAGGGTTAGGGTTAGGGTTAGGGTTAGGGTTAGGGTTAGGGTTAGGGTTAGGGTTAGGGTTAGGGTTAGGGTTAGGGTTAGGGTTAGGGTTAGGGTTAGGGTTAGGGTTAGGGTTAGGGTTAGGGTTAGGGTTAGGGTTAGGGTTAGGGTTAGGGTTAGGGTTAGGGTTAGGGTTAGGGTTAGGGTTAGGGTTAGGGTTAGGGTTAGGGTTAGGGTTAGGGTTAGGGTTAGGGTTAGGGTTAGGGTTAGGGTTAGGGTTAGGGTTAGGGTTAGGGTTAGGGTTAGGGTTAGGGTTAGGGTTAGGGGTTAGGGTTAGGGTTAGGGTTAGGGTTAGGTCGTTTGGTGGAGCAAACAAAGAGACACGGAGGAAGGCCGGAGAGAGAAGCTATGAGATGCACATGGGCCGTTTTGGGTGACCAGGTGCACATGGGCCGTTTGGGTGACCAGGTGCACACGGGTCTTTTGGGTGACCAGGTGCACATGGGCCGTTTTGGGTGACCAGGTGCACATGGGCCGTTTGGGTGACCAGGTGCACACGGGTCTTTTGGGTGACCAGGTGCACACGGGTCTTTTGGGTGACCAGGTGCACATGGGCCGTTTTGGGTGACCAGGTGCACATGGGATTAATAGCAATCTGCATCCATCGCAATTTCTTAAAGTGCCCATAAAGCACTCAGGACGGCCCCGACCGAGACAGGGCCGTAGTAGGGTGCTCCCATAGCGGGCTATAGCAATAGAATGACGGGTAAAAATATTTAAAACAGTTTTATAATTTTTGGGTGACCAGGTGCACATGGGCCGTTTTGGGTGACCAGGTGCACATGGGATTAATAGCAATCTGCATCCATCGCAAAATCTTAAAGTGTCCATAAAGCACCAAGGACGGCCCCGACCGAGACAGGGCCGTAGTGGGGCACTCCCCTGGCGGGCTATAGCAATAGAATGACGGGTAAAAATATTTAAAACCGTTTTATAATTTTTAGGTGACCAGGTGCACACGGGTCTTTTGGGTGACCAGGTGCACACGGGTCTTTTGGGTGACCAGGTGCACACGGGTCTTTTGGGTGACCAGGTGCACGCCGGCCTTTGGGTGACCAGGTGCACACGGGTCTTTTGGGTGACCAGGTGCACACGGGTCTTTTGGGTGACCAGGTGCACGCCGGCCTTTGGGTGACCAGGTGCACACGGGTCTTTTGGGTGACCAGGTGCACGCCGGCCTTTGGGTGACCAGGTGCACGCCGGCCTTTGGGTGACCAGGTGCACACGGGTCTTTTGGGTGACCAGGTGCACACGGGTCTTTTGGGTGACCAGGTGCACGCCGGCCTTTGGGTGACCAGGTGCACACGGGTCTTTTGGGTGACCAGGTGCACACGGGTCTTTTGGGTGACCAGGTGCACGCCGGCCTTTGGGTGACCAGGTGCACACGGGTCTTTTGGGTGACCAGGTGCACGCCGGCCTTTGGGTGACCAGGTGCACGCCGGCCTTTGGGTGACCAGGTGCACACGGGTCTTTTGGGTGACCAGGTGCACACGGGTCTTTTGGGTGACCAGGTGCACGCCGGCCTTTGGGTGACCAGGTGCACACGGGTCTTTTGGGTGACCAGGTGCACGCCGGCCTTTGGGTGACCAGGTGCACGCCGGCCTTTGGGTGACCAGGTGCACACGGGTCTTTTGGGTGACCAGGTGCACGCCGGTCCTTTTGGGTGACCAGGTGCACAAGTTCCATTTGGGTGACCAGGTGCACGCGGTTCATAACAGCGCGGTTATCTGCTTTAATGTCCGAGGAGGGGTGCTTAAGTGTGGGTGCCCTGGTTCACCTGGTATGCGAGGTTGTGGAGGTGGGGGGGGGTCCCCTGCTGGTATCATCCCCGAAATAGAGGGGTGATACCCGGGTGGTGAGTAAGGGCCTACAACCCTGGAGGTCAATAGCTCCAGGGGGTAAGCTCTACTGTCATGTCCGTAAATAGAGTGGTGTTACCCGGGTTTTGAACCATATTTAAATTTTTGGGTTACCAGATGCACGTTTTCAATCACCAGTTGCACGGAGGATTAATAGCAATCTGCATCCATCGCAATTTCTTAAAGTGTCTAAAAAGCACCCAAGGACGGCCCCGACCGAGACAGGGCCGTAGTGGGGCACTCCCCTAGCGGGCTATATCAATAGAATGACCGGTAAAATGATTTAAAACAGTTTTATAATTTTTGGGTTACCAGATGCACGTTTTCAATCACCAGGTGCACGGAGGAAAATGAGCATTTGCATCCATAGTCATGTTTTAAACCGTCCATAAAGCACTCTTGGCCGGCCCCGGCAGAGAGAGAAAAAGAGGGGAAAAGTGTTGAAAAAAAAAAAAAAATCCTACCTTCCATAAATAATTGGGACCGGCCCCCATTGCTAAAGGTCCGTAGTAGGGTGCGCCATAACCGGACATGAATATATGGAACACCGCTAACCGCATAGAGAACCGTGTTTTGGGTGACCAGGTGCACGTTTTCAATCACCAGTTGCACGGAGAGAGAAAAAAGTAATCATACCTTCCATAAATAATTCAGGCCGGCCCCCATTGCTAAAGGTCCGTAGTAGGGTGCATCATTATCGGACATGAATATATGGAACACCGCTAACCGCATAGAGAACCGTGTTTTGGGTGACCAGGTGCACGTTTTCAATCACCAGTTGCACGGAGAGAGAAAAAAGTAATCATACCTTCCATAAATAATTCAGGCCGGCCCCCATTGCTAAAGGTCCGTAGTAGGGTGCATCATTATCGGACATGTATATCTGTAACACCGCTAACCGCATAGAGAACCGTGTTTTGGGTGACCAGGTGCACGTTTTCAATCACCAGTTGCACGGAGAGAGAAAAAAGTAATCATACCTTCCATAAATAATTCAGGCCGGCCCCCATTGCTAAAGGTCCGTAGTAGGGTGCATCATTATCGGACATGTATATCTGTAACACCGCTAACCGCATAGAGAACCGTGTTTTGGGTGACCAGGTGCACGTTTTCAATCACCAGTTGCACGGAGAGAGAAAAAAGTAATCATACCTTCCATAAATAATTCAGGCCGGCCCCCATTGCTAAAGGTCCGTAGTAGGGTGCATCATTATCGGACATGAATATATGGAACACCGCTAACCGCATAGAGAACCGTGTTTTGGGTGACCAGGTGCACGTTTTCAATCACCAGTTGCACGGAGAGAGAAAAAAGTAATCATACCTTCCATAAATAATTCAGGCCGGCCCCCATTGCTAAAGGTCCGTAGTAGGGTGCATCATTATCGGACATGTATATCTGTAACACCGCTAACCGCATAGAGAACCGTGTTTTGGGTGACCAGGTGCACGTTTTCAATCACCAGTTGCACGGAGAGAGAAAAAAGTAATCATACCTTCCATAAATAATTCAGGCCGGCCCCCATTGCTAAAGGTCCGTAGTAGGGTGCATCATTATCGGACATGTATATCTGTAACACCGCTAACCGCATAGAGAACCGTGTTTTGGGTGACCAGGTGCACGTTTTCAATCACCAGTTGCACGGAGAGAGAAAAAAGTAATCATACCTTCCATAAATAATTCAGGCCGGCCCCCATTGCTAAAGGTCCGTAGTAGGGTGCATCATTATCGGACATGAATATATGGAACACCGCTAACCGCATAGAGAACCGTGTTTTGGGTGACCAGGTGCACGTTTTCAATCACCAGTTGCACGGAGAGAGAAAAAAGTAATCATACCTTCCATAAATAATTCAGGCCGGCCCCCATTGCTAAAGGTCCGTAGTAGGGTGCATCATTATCGGACATGTATATCTGTAACACCGCTAACCGCATAGAGAACCGTGTTTTGGGTGACCAGGTGCACGTTTTCAATCACCAGTTGCACGGAGAGAGAAAAAAGTAATCATACCTTCCATAAATAATTCAGGCCGGCCCCCATTGCTAAAGGTCCGTAGTAGGGTGCATCATTAT